>NC_056739.1:636619501-636684251 GCF_019279795.1 Protopterus annectens | reverse complement strand
AACACACATATATATATATATATATATATATATATATATATATATATATATATATATATATATATATCACCAATACCATTGACGAGGGGAAGGTGGTCCACACAGCCTACCTGGACCTCGCAAAAGCCTTCGATACAATACCCCACTCGGGCATTATAGATAAGCTCACCAGCTTAAATATAAACCCCTATGTCACTAGATGGGTTGCAAACTGTCTCAAGGACAGAACTCACATGGTTAGAATTGCTGGAGCCATGTCAGACTCCAAACCAGTTACAAGTGGCGTCCCACAAGGCTCAGTCCTGGGACCTCTCTTGTTTGGTATCTATTTCTCGGAGGTACAGGCCAACACGGAAGGACTGTGGCTGACCAGGTTCGCAGAGGACTGCAAACTGGGTGCCATAATCGACTCTCCAGCCGACACAAGCATCCTCCAAAAGGGCCTCATAGAAGCAGACAACTGGTGCTAGAGCCATGGCCTCAAGCTAAATGCCAAAACGTGTATAGTCATCCCCTTTGGCAAAAACAAAGTGCCCACAAATTACCACATAGGTGGTAATCCATTAAGTACAGAAGAAGTAATTGGGGACCTGGGGACACAAGTTGATAGCAATCTCTCATTTGACAACCACGTGGCCAAAGTGGTTAGAAAAACATTTTATATAGCCCACCTAATCATGAAGGGATTCACATCTAGATCAGGGGAGGTCATCGTGCCCCTTTACTCATCCCCTCATCAGGCCTATAATTGAGTACAATGCCCCTTTTGGGATGTACCTTACCAGACACCTGCAGCAACTGGAAAGACCCCAAAAATACCTCACCAAGAGGATCAAAGGGCTCAAACAGCGTATGCTGCCCGGTTAAAGAAACTCCAGCTCTACTCAGTGGCATACCGCCTGCTCAGAGGTGATCTGTGCCTGACGTATAAAGCCATGTCCAACCTGGAATTAATTGACATGCTGCACCTCAGAAAATCCAAATCCCAGCGAGCTACGTGCTCGAGAGACTGGAACCTCAGCACTGAAATAAATAGGACATGCTGGAGGGACAGATTCATAACCCAGAGGCTCCCTTCACTCTGGAATAAAATCCCAGTCCAGGTTAGGCAGAGTCCCTCATTGACTCTCTTCAAGAGGAATCTTGATGAGGGGATGGGAGATCGTAGGTTTACCCTGGGTATCACTTCTATGTCACTGTTAGACAGAGGCACAGTATACTAACCTCAAAAAGGACATAGCAAAACTAATTTAAAATGGGTGGTGAAAGCTAAACACACTCTGGCTAGGCTTATAAATGCCCTAGGGCAGATAGCCTAGTATGAACCTATGAACCTAAGTCACTATAGACCTGGTAGAGTGAGCCTTAACAATACCAGGTGGAAATAAACCTTTTGCTTTGTAGGCATGTGAAATACAAAGAGTGGTCCATCTGGCCAAATAAACTTTAGAAATAGCTTTTCCCATAAATGCTTTGGAAAAGGAAACAATTGGTCAAGTCTTGCGGAAAGACTTTGTTCTATGAAGATAAAAACGAAGCTGTCTATGAACATCTAACAAATGGAGTTTGTATTCCCCTTTATTTTGGAAGTTCGGAAAGAAAAAGTACAGTTGTGTACCTACCATAAATGTAGATGTTCGGGTGTATTCACTGTTGCAGTCATTACACTTGGGTTATCCTGCTGGCAGGCTACCCGCAGTCGGCCTGAATTCCAAAGTCCTGGTCCAGCGTTGGTTGCTGTCGCCTCTTCCCTTATGTCAGTGCGCCAGGGGTATAAAAGATGCAGCCGATGCCATTTTCTTCAGTTTTTCTTGCCCCAGATGTCAGGTGCTCCCAAATGGGAAGGCTGTAAAAATTTTGATCATAAAAAAGCATGCACATAACCTTCATCTACAAGCAAATACGCCACATAGGTTGTATAGAATAGATAGGTACAGATAAGTCCCAGCAAAGAGAAAGGAGGATAGTGGGAGGGTAACCTGGACTGCAACAGTGAATACACTCTAACATGTACATTTGTGGTAGGTACACAACTGTATTATGTTCGTGTTTCACTGTTGCAGTCATTACACTTGGATTGAATCCCAAAGCTGAGGTTGGGCGGCTGGGCCTAAATAGAGTTTGGAGTGGCTATGAGGCCCTGCAGAACTGTGGTGGCAAAGCCTTCTCTGGATTTAGAGTAGAGAGGTAAATGGTAGTGCTTTATAAAAGTGTACACTGAAGTCCATGTTGCAGCCTCCAAAATATCCTTGGTTGGTACTCCCCTGAGGAAGGCTGCTGAAGTGGCTGCTGCTCTGGTAGAATGTGGCCTAATGTCCTTGGGCACATGATTTGCCATGTTCAGAATAGCAGAAACGAATGCAGTGGCATATCCATTTTGAAATAGTCTGCTTTAAAAAGGCTTTTCCTTGAGTACCTGCAGCACATGCCCCTAAGAGTTGCTCAGTCTTTCTGAAGGCTTTAGTCTTGTCCAAGTAAAAGCATAGCTGTCTGTGTATGTCCAAAGTATGCAGAAATCTCTCCCCCTCATTCTGTGGGTTTGGGTAAAAGGTAGGCAAATGTATGGTTTGATTAAGAGCCACGCTGGACACTACCTTATGCATAAATGTCGGGTTTATCCTTAGAGAAACCCTGTCCTGATGGAAAATAATAAAAGGTTCCACAGCCATTAGTGCCTGTAACTCTGAGACTCTTCTTGCTGAAGTTATTGCTAGGAGAAGAGCGGTTTTCCATGACAAGTATTTTATCTCTGCTGTATTGGCAGGCTCAAAAGGAGGGAGTGTGAGTTTTTCCAAGACAAAATTGAGGTCCCATGTAGGTATTGGAGCTCTCCTTGGAGGTCTTATGTTTTTGGCCCCTCTGAGAAACTGTCTTAGCAGTGGATGGGAAAAATAGGTGGCTCCGTATTGTAATGAGCTGAAATGGCAGAGGCATGGATCTTAATTGATGAGAAGGATAGGCCCTTTTCCAGCATCTCAGTTAGGTATTGCAAAATCTGAGGAATATTTGGTTCAAGTGAGTCAATTCCCTGCGCTTGGTTCCAAGCACAGAATCTCTTCCATTTGTCTGCATAAGATTTCCTGGTGCTGGGCCTCCTGGCCTCCAAAATAACATCCATAACTGCTTTAGAGAGATGTGTGTTCTGAATGATTACATTATCTGCCAGGCAGATAATGTAATCATCCATAACTGCTTTAGAGAGATTTGTGTTCTGAATGATTACATTATCTGCCATGCAGCCAGATTTAGGGTTCTGCGTTGGCTGTGCAGGATCTGACTGTTCTGTTGGGTCAGCAAATGAGGTATTAGAGGCAATGTCCAGGCTGGGCCTTGAGACAAGCTCTTTAGGATTGGGTACCAGTGCTGGCGTGGCCAGTCTGGGGCAATCAGCATCATTTTTGGCTTCTCTTGTCTGACCTTTAGGAGTACTTTGGAGAGGAGAGGCAGAGGAGGGAAGGCATTTACTGTAAGGGCTTTCCAGCTGAAGAAAGGGTGTCCACTTTCCATGCTTGCTTGTGATAAGTCCGATTGCAGAATCTCTGTAGCTGGCAGTTGTGAGGGGAAGCGAATAGATCTATGTCTGGGCATCCCCATTTCCCTGTTATCATGTTGAAGATTTGTGGGTCCAATTTCCACTCATGAGGATCCATGAGGTTTCTGCTTAGTTTGTCTGCCAAAGTATTTGTCTTTCCTGGCAGGAATTGTGCTTGCCGATGTACTTGATAAGTCAATGCTGTGTTCCGCAAAGTCATGGCTTGCCTGCAGAGGGGGCAGGAATGTGTGCCCCCTTGCTTATTTATGTACCACATGAATGTATTATTGTCCGTCTTCATCAGTAGTTGTCCTGGATGAAGTAGGTCTTTGAAGGCTATCAGGGCATTTTGTACAGCTAGCATCACTTTTTGATTGATATGAAGATGCATTTGGTTTGTGGGCCATGTGCCCTGAATACATTTTCCTGCCATGTGCGCCCCCCAGGCATAATCTGATGCATCTGTTAGTGTTTGCCTGGCAGTGGGTAAGGTGAATGGCTGTCCCTTGTTGTGGTGACAGGCCTGTGCCCACCATTGAAATTCCTGTTGCAGGCAATGAATGAGAGAAATTACTGTTTCCAGGCTGTGGGAATGTTGAGTCCAAACACTTTTTAGATGCCATTGTAGTTTCCTCATATGCAGTCTTGCATATGGAATTAGTAGAATGCAGGATGCCATGTAGTCCACAGCCTGCAGAATTTTTCTTGCAGATAACTGGGTCTTTGTTGCCATGTCTTTGAAGTAAGAAGTCAGATGCCTTTGTTTGTCTGGCGTGAGAAGCCATCTGGGCAGTTGTATTTAAGCTTGCACCCAGGAATATTATCTCTTGAGAGGGTACTAGTTTTGATTTCTTTTCATTTACTGTGTACCCTAGGCAAATTAGTAATCTTTTTACAAACACCAGATGCTGTAGTAGAATATCTCTGTCCTTTGCTTGAATAAGGCAGTCGTCCAAGTAGGGGTATATTTGAATTCCTCTGTCTGCAAAATGCAATTACTGGTGCCAGGCATTTTGTGAAGACCCTGGATGCAGTAGATAAGCCAAAGGGCAGTGCAGAGAATTGGTATTGCAGTGAGCCAGCTATGAATCTGAGGTATCTTCTGCAAGATTGTCTGATTGGGACATGCAGGTATGCCTCTTTTTGGGATGTCCAGAAAAGTATTTAGAATAGACAGGTCCAGAATTGGTCTCCAGGCTTTGTCCTTTCTTGGTACTAAGAAAAGTCTTGAGTAAAATCCTTGTCCCTGCTCTTGGTGTGGCACTGGCTGAACAGCCCCCATGTCCATGAGAGATGAAGCTTGTTTTTGTGCCTTTTGCCATTGATTGCGTGGCAGGTCTGGCAAGCCTTTTGCCTTTGGAAGGGTGTGAAAGTGGAACCTGTAACCCTGAGAGACTATATTTAAGACCCATCTGTCCTGGGTAATCTTGTGCCAGTTTTGTGAAAAAAGTGCTAGCTTTCCCCCAATGGTGCTGCCAAAAAATAAGTGCTTGGCATTGGCAGAGGAAAGTCATTGAGACTGTTTTCTATAAGGCTGTGATTTGTCTTCTCCGCTTTTGGAGGTAGAAGCACCCCATTGTTTGGGCCTGTATGAGCCCTGGGGCTGTTGTCTGCCTCTAGGGCATCTGAATCTGCCTCTTTGTGGTCTGTCTGACACTGGAAAGGACCAATTTTTAGAGGGCCAGTTCCTGCTAAATCTGGGTGGCTGTACCTGTAAGAAATCCTTTACTGTCTGCATTGATTTTGCCTTATCCTCCATTTTCTTCAACACCTCCTCTGCCTTAACACCACACAAAGTGTCATGCTGTAATGGAGCATCCAATAATTTTGCTTTAACATGATCAGGCAGATTCTGTCCCTTTAAACAAGCATGCCTTTTAATAACAGAACCTGTAACAGCGGCCCTGCACCTCCAGTGAATCATAGCCACATTGCAAAGTATGTTTTCCCACTTGTTCAGCTGCATTCAATAAATCCTGCAAATCTTTGTTCTCAGAACATTCAGAATTTGCCAACATTTTTTGTTTTAACAAAGACATTAAGTATTGCTGATATCTGAGCATATGAAACTGGCAATTTAAAGCCCTTACAGCCAAGGTAGCAGAAGTGTAAACTTTTTTCCCCCATCTGACCAAAGCCCTAGAATCTCTGTCTGAGGGGATAGGATTTTTGGCAGAAGCAGCCTTGACCCCTTTGGGACTCTGTGAGAGATAGTTTCTGGGTCAGCAGCAGGGATTTTGTAAAGAAATTTATGGGAGTCTGGGACCTTGTAGTATCTGTCCAGCTTAACAGGGGCAGGAGGAAGAGTGTCTGGAGACAGGCCGGACTCTGAAAAAACATCATCTACTATGTCTGGAACAGGGAGAATTGCAAGAGGTCTGTGCTGAGGAAGTAAAAGAAAGTATCTAAGTCTTTTCTTAGAATTGGAATAATCCTGGCTCTCCCAATGGAAATGCTCCCTCATGGTATGCAGGGTTTCCCCAAAAGAATAGTCTGCAGGAGGAGAAGCTGAAGGAATAGAATCTTCAGCATCACAATCCTTATAGGGAGGAACAGAATATCCCTGATCAGAAGAGGAATCAAAGGAAATGGAAAGCTGATCAGAGGAATCATATGCAGTGTCTTGCCTAGGCCTCTTATCAGGAGGGGGATGGGAACCCCTGATTAAAGTAATTAGGTCTTCAGCCATTTTGAGCATCTGTTTCTTAGACAGAAGCCTGTCCTGGAGAATGCTGAACTGGTTTCCTTGTCTTTAAAACTGTTTTAGACTGCGTCTTGGATGCTGAAGTAGGCTTTATATAAAGTTGTGTAGGTCTGAAGACACCCTCAGAAGCCGATGCCTGCTCAGCGGCTCCGGACCCATCTGAGGGATTAATTTCCGAAGGGCCAAATACCTTGAGTATCCAGAGGCATAGCTGTCTCCACGTGGGAGTCGGAGGTGGCCTGTGGCTCTGAGGTAGTGGGAGTCAGGGGCTGTGAAAGCGCCTCACTGAGCACCGGCGACTGGCCTAGAAGAGGCTTCGTCGTCGGTTTTGGACCTTGGATGCTTGTCCTTGTTTTTATCCTTGCGATTTTTATGAATTCCATTCGTCTGTTGTTCCGATGGCATTATGTAGTTAAACCTTCTGCCAAAATAATGAAAAGCAAAATCGTACCGACGCTTAATAGCGTGTTGGTTAAATCTAGCACAAAACCGACAACTAGCAACGTCGTGGTCAGGGCCTAGGCAAGGAATACAGTAAGAGTGGAAATCCTTAGGTGGTATTTGCTTCCCACAAGAAATACAATGGTTAACTTTTTCTGACATCGGTCTGGAGCAAGAAAAAAGTTTCCCCAATGGGGTACTTAGCTTTATTGAATACTTCAGTTCCGAAATTCAAAAATCTCAGGAGTCAGCCGACCAGCACTTGCGAACTGCTTTTGCTTCGGGCACCGCGCGGCAAGAAAGACTGAAGAAAATGGCATCAGCTGCATCTTTTATACCCCTGGCGCACTGACGTCAGGGAAGAGGCGACAGCAACCGATGCCGGACCAGGACTTTGGAATTCAGGCTGACTGCGGGTAGCTTGCCAGCAGGATAACCCAAGTGTAATGACTGCAACAGTGAAACACAATGAACATCTGGGAAGATTAATGGACTGGTATATGTTTGCTTCAGATGCCACTTTAGGTAAGAAGGAAGGGTTAGTATGGAGGGAGACCCTATCCTTATAGAAGTCTAAATACAGAGGCATGGCAGATACAGCTTGAAGCTCAGAAACCCTCCTAGCAGATGTAATGACGACTAGGAAAGAGGTCTTCCAGGACAAAAATTTCAAGTCCACCGAAGCTGCAGGTTCGAAAGGAGGAGCCACCAAAGCTTGTAATACAAAAGTAAGGTCCCAAGGAGAAACTGAATCTTTGACAGATGGCCATAACAGAAAAGTACCTTTAAGAAAATCCTTACACAACCTACAGGAGGCTAAGGCCATGTTGTCTTCACCAACGTGAAAACTGGAAATGGCTGCCAATAGGTCTTTCACTGTGGAGGAATTAGCTCCTTGCTGAAAGATACCAGACAGGAATTCCAACACCGCTAGAACAGGGGCTGTAAAGGGATCTATTTTCCTCTGTGAGGCCCAAATAGAAAAACGCTTCCATTTACTGCAATAAAGTTTCCTAGTGGAGTCTTTAAGAGAAGCCACCAGAATGGATTTTACCGGGGATGAAAGACCGGGAGTCCTGGCAATTAACGGAACTGGAGCAACCAGGCTGTCAGCTTGAGGCTGCCTAGATCGGGCGGACGTGCCCCCGACAGATGGGAGATTAGATCCGGATGGGGATCCAGAACCCACGAGGGAGCTAAGAGATGAGACCAAAGGAAGGGGAACCAAACCTGACGAGGCCAGAATGGGACAATGAGGATCACTTTGCACCATAGTTGGCAAGCTTTCTGAAGAAACTTCGGAATGAGTGGCAAAGGTGGATAAGCATACAGAAGCCCGGGGGGTCAAGCATGGACTACAGTGTCTCTGGGGACTTCCCCTGGTGAGGGGATCAGAGTGAAGATCTCGCTGCACTTCGTGTTGGAAGAAGATGTGAAGAGATAGCAGTAAGGCTGACCCCATGCAAGGAAGATCTCCTCCACTACTGAATGTTTCAGAGACCACTCGTAAGGCATCAGAATGGCCCGACTCAATCGGTCCACTAAAATGTTGGAACACCCGGGGATGTGCATTGCTATCAGAAACCGACCACACTCTCATGGCCTCGCGACATAGAGGCTAGGATCTGGTTTCCCCAGCTTGTTGATATACCAGACAACCGACATGTTGTCTGACTGAACTGCAATCAATCCGAGATGGAGAACTGTGTGAAAGGCTTCCAACGCTGAAAGCACTGCCCTCATCTCTAGAACATTTATGTGCAACTTGGTCTCTGACTGGAACCATGTGCCTTGGACTGTCCTTCCCAAACAGTGTCCCCCCCCACCCGAGTTGGGAGGCGTCCATGGTCACTGTGGCGTGGACTGGAGATGACGCAAAGGGGCGTCCTTTTGATATCTCCGGTGAACTTAACCACGAAGAAGAGATGTCCTGCAGACGTGACTGATCTTGATCGGAAATTCCATGGGTAGGTCTAGCCAAGACCATTTAACAGCCAGAGTCCATTGAAGAACCCGCATGTGGAGGCACGCACAAGGGAGAATCGATATGGTGGCAGTCATGGAGCCCAGAGCCCAGAGAACCTTGCTCGCCTTTGAAGACTTGGAGTTAGCTACCTGAGCTATGTGGCACCTGAGGTGTCGAATCCTGTCTGGAGTTAAGAATACCTTCATCTGCAAAGTGTCTAGCTGTGCCCCAATGAAGTCTAGAACTTGTACTGGTTGCAAATGGGATTTGTGAACATTGACTGTAATTCCCAGTACATCTGCCAACTGAATGAAATAATCTCGGGCTAGACACAAGTGATGCTTGTTGGGCGCAGCAAAAAGCCATTCGTCCAGGTATGGAAACACCTGAATACCTTGAAGCCTCAGGTGAGCCGCTACAATTGCCATTACCTTGGTGAACACCCTGGGGGCTGTGGTGAGAACAAAGGGTAGGGCTCTGAACTGAAAATGACTGGCTCCCAGCTGGAAGCGCAGAAAACTCCTGGAGCTTCTTTGTATTTTGACGTGGTAGTAAGCATCCTGGAGGTCTAACGAGCACATCCAGTCGCACTCTCGGAGATAAGGTAGAATGGACTGTAGGGTGACCATCTGGAATTTCTGTTTGGCTACCAACAGGTTTAATGTTGACAGGTCTAGGATGGGCCTGAGGTCCCCCTGTCTTTTTTGGCACCAAAAAGAACCTCGAGTAGACGCCTAATCCAGACTTATCGGGGGGGGGACCTGTTCAATGGCTCGTTTGAGAAGCAGCTTTGAAACCTCTAGAGCTGCGGCCTCCCTGTGAGTGGGTGGAACATCCAGGAGGTGTTTTGTAATATTTGGAGGGGCAACAAATGGGATAGAGTAACCTCTGGATATTATCTGTAAAATCCCGCGATCTGTCGTAATGGACTCCCATGCCGCTGGGTGTAAGGACAATCGTCCCCAGACTGCCTCCAGAGTAGGACAGTCAGGCAACCCCTCAGGGCTGCTGACCGGGTCTATCATAAAAGGGTTCCCTAGACCCGAAATTCCTGGGACCCCTCTACCTCTGAGTCGGCATCAATCCTTTCCCCCTCTGCCTCTGGGGGAATAGCTGTCCTGAGAATCCTGGGAAAACTGAGATTTTCAGAACCACATCTTCTTCTGCCCTCTTTGATTCCTAGAGAAGGACCGCTGAGGGTTAGAGAAGCGGACTCCGATGGCAGACAAGTCTTCCTGTCCTTTTCGCTCTGGACAAGTGTGTTACATACTGTCTTCCCAAAAAGGGAAGAACAGTCGTAGGGAGCGTTGATAAACGACACCTTGAAAGGGTCCGCAAACTGACACAACCCGAGCCAGGCATGACACCTCATGGCTATGCCTGTCACAGCCACCCTAGCTGCTCCTTCCATGTCATGGGAAAGGAGTCGCATTGACGTGTTTGAGACTGACTTAAGAGTGGACATTTTCGGTGAGAACAACTGTCTGTCCTGCGGCGAAAAAGACTCTGGGAGTGACTCAGCGAATTCTGAAGCAAGGTCTCGCTGAAGCCGAATCACATGTGCCAAATAATTCAGCGCACAGATAGAAAAGTTTGCCGAGGAGTAGACACGCTTCCCAAACCTATCCACTGACCTGGACTCCTTGTCTGGAGGGTGGACTGAGGAACTCTCCTGTGCTAGTTCCTTCTTTGTGGCTGCTGCAACCAACATAGCATCAAATGGGGCTCCTTTTGACCAAGGTTGTCTGTCGGAAGGGGGAGATGAAATCTTGTCAGGGCATTTGGGATGGGCTCTACGGTGTCAGGCTCCTTCCATGCCCTCGTGGTGACGAGGTCCACCAAGGGGTCCGCTGGTGGGGACACCCAGGAAGTAGATGGGCCCATGCCAAAGGCCTCCAGGAACACTGACTTATCCCCAGAAGGTTTTGGGGCTGACCAACCTCCCCTCTGGCGGAGGATCTCCATAATTTCTCCAAAGGAGAAGTCTTCGGGAGGTGACTTGGGGGAACCTTCTCCATCTAAATCAAAATAGGCAGCCTGGCTAAGTAAAGAATCTAGATCCCTACTCAGAACCAGAGAGAAAGTCTGGGAACAATATCGTAAAACCAAATCCCATGTAACTAAACAAACCTTCTGAGAACTCCGGCATAAAACAAAAAACTAGTAAAATTCGACAAAAGCAACTACTATTACAAAACACAAAATAAACATCAAAAATAACCCTCAAATATTCTAGGCAGCAGTTAACAATATATTGCATCCTGGAAAAACAACCACTCCCACCCAAACAACAGCTAACAACTCCATGAATTTAGCCACTCAATCTAATACGCACTTCACAGAATCAATTTAACAACTTGCAATGACCCAGACCAGCCCCAACCACACCCCTCCTACCCCAAACCACAACAGTTTACACCCTCCCAAAAGCAACAAACCAGTTTACACTAAACCCAGTCTCCACTAACACCATCAAAAAACTACTAAATAAACTTAAGCCCACTACCTTAGCTGCTGACAGTCTCCCTGCTGGCTTCCTGCAAATTGCAGCAGTAGCAATCGCACACCCTGTATCCATACTTAGAAACAAGTCATTATCTAATGCTTATCTGGAAAATCTCCCACATCTTACCCTTACACAAAGGAAGCAACTCCAATGAACTAAAACTATCACCCAACTGCAATTCTATCCCCTCTCTCAAAAATTCTGGAAAGGGTCATACACACCCAACTTATGGACCATCTCCTTGCACACATGCTCCTAATACCAAACATGTTTTTGCCTCTCACACAGCACCACCACAGCCCTACTGTCCTTTACCAACACATTTATTCAGCATAGAAACAATGGTCAATTTGTATTAGCCATATTCCTGGACTTATCCAAGGCCTTTGACATGGGTAACCACTCCAAACTCATCTATGTCCTCTCCTCCCTTAGCTGCAGTCACCCCACTGTCACCTGGTTCCAAAGTTCCCTAGCAGAATATCAGGCTGTACACTGACAAGATCTTTCACCCCTTCTCTCTGCCACCTTAGGTGTTCCCCAAGACTCCATCCGTGGTCCTCTTCTTTTCCTCTTTTTACCAACAACTTGCAGTGACCCAGACCAGCCCCAACCACGCCCCTCCTACCCCAAACCACTACAGTTTACACCCTCCCAACACCCCAGGCCTCAGTATTCAGTACACTCATGACACTACCCTGATTTGCTCAGCTTCCTCCCTCAAAGACCTCCATACTCAAGATTAATTTTTATCCACTGAATCCTGGTTGGCTAGCTCCCAACTTATCCTAAATCCCAACAAAACAAAACTTCTTCTCTTCTACCCATCCAGACACACCTCCCCATGCACAACCTTCAGTATCCTCTATAAAAATACAACTATTATCACCCCAACAAACCATACCAAATTACTAGGAGTGGAAATTGACAATAACCTGAAGTTTGATATTCACATTGCCAAATCTATTTAAAAAGTTCACAAAAAAACTAGGTCTTATATAGAAACAGATTCCTGACAAATAACACAAAAGCCACCATTGCTAGAACCCACCTCCTCTCAACACTCCTGTACACCTCCCCAATCTTAACCAAGCTCCACAAGACAGATCTAGCCAAACTCGAAGCCTGTTACAATAAAATCTCCAAGTTTGCCAATAATTCCTCATACAAGTCTCATCACTGCTCATCACTTAAGCAGCTCATGTGGCTTGAACTCCCTCAACTTCTTTTCTTTAATCAACATACCTTCACCCACAACATACTCTCGATCAGAACCCCCCCCCTGCGCTCAAAGATATTCAGCCATATTCCTCAAGACCACTTTGCTCTAGCAACAAACTACTTCAACACAGAGCCAAAGCTAACAATTCAGCAGGTGAATCACTTTTTTCCAACTAAATCTCCAAACACTAGAATAATCTACCTAACTCACTACTAACTAACTCCTCAGCACTTCAACTTAAAAAAACTTCTACAAAATGCACCTTACTAATACCTGGCTCTGCACCTGCAACTCTCCTGGATAACCTATTCCTCCTTTCAACTATGTTATCATTACTCTTACTCTACTAGCATGATCTACCACTAATGGCAGTTTCACTTTAACTGTACATAATTATTTCGATATAACCACTATAAATGTAAACCATTTTTTCTGTAAATTACTGTTGCTTTACTTATTGAGTCTGAAACCACTATCTTGTATGTATTTGCTTCTCACATGGCTGTATTTGTTTCTCTAGTGTATGTATTTGTTACTCTTGGGAGTTTTTCTCCCCGGGCCACTGTTGAAAAACAATCTGTGTCCAGTTGGACTTTCCCGGTAAACAAATATAAAATACACAAATGTAAAATAAATAAACAAACAATAAAATATGAGTGTAAAACCTAAGTGACTTTTAACCTTTAGTAATTCATCAGAAAATAAACTGTGCCAAATCTGGTGGTTAGTGCAGAAGATTAAGGATCTAAGCTATTAAATGAGCTGCTTACTATGGTAAAGGATGCAGGTTTGTTTCTTCTACTTCCATTTGCCTAATGTGTGACTCTGAGCAAGTCACTTAACCAGACAGTGCTCTAGATGCAAAATAAAATAAACATTTAACAATTAGGAGAACTCAAACTCTGATACCTTTACTACAATCCACTTGTGCTCTACTGATGATGTCAAAAATAGACCTGAACATGGCATGTCTAAAATTAGTGGGGGGTTGGCTCTTCTGTCCTGAATTTACAATGACATGATCAAAGTTATTCTCAGCAGGGGTAACACACTGTAGTATGTAATTATCAACCATCGGAATGATAAGGCCAATCTAACAAGTGCTATTGGTTAATATAAGCACCAAAAGAGAAACTGGATAGGCTTAAATGGCCAAAAATGCTAGACAGCCTAGTATTTTACTTAAGAACTTATAATCTGGAACACACCCACACACAATAAGGAGTTCATTATCCAAAAATCTTCCATTCAAGTAAAAAAAATGCAGCCTCTTAAAGCACATTTCAATGACCAAATTCTTGCTGTTCCAATCAATTCTCCAAAGCAGTCAGCAATTCATGTTCTAATTCATAGTAGCTTGAAGACTGTTACCAGTATCAGTCTTTCAAAGCAGACCAGGACCTGCCCCATTCCTGCAGGTATTTCCTTTGGGATGTCTGCTACTACTGGCTGTGCTATGTAAGGTGGTAGAACTTTTTTTTTGTAATTTTGCAGGTTGCATTATAGAAACAAATGAATTAAGCAAAATTAAATTGATTTGTTGGCTGGCCTTGGGCCCCCAGAAGCTGTGGGCTGTAAGCCACTAGCTAGGAGCTGTTAATGAGCTGCTTCACGTAGTCCATGATTTGATTCCCTCAGCCTCCATTTACATAATGTAGGAGACTGAGCAAGATACTGAACTAGATAGTGACAGATCATCCCTGAAAAGCAAAAGCGACACTTGTGTACAGTGGCTTATCTGGTTACTAAATAAATGAAATAAAATTAAGTCTTGTAGTTAACACCAAACATAACAATGCAAGAAGGATATTGCCTCTTCTTGTGAGCCAAATATGCACTACTTTGGATGTAGCACCATACAGAATTTGCTGCACAGGCTTTCTTTAGTAACACTGCATACCTCTCAATTGTAAAGATTTTCGCAGAATGTCCAGATTTTTGCCTAATATTTTTGGGCTATTCCTCATAAAATTTGTGGTTTTCTGGCAAATCACTGGGATGATTGGAAGACTGAACTCCAAATAATGACATACATTTGAGTTTCAGACTTCATATCCTTCAGAAAACATATGCCAACACAAACCCTGTTACTGTAGCAACTTTCTAACACTAAGTTTATAAGAGCAATATTTAAAATCTGTCCCTCGTTTTGGGCCTTTGTCCCCCCATTTTGTCAGGCTTTGTCCAGATTTCTTGCACTAAGTAAGATGATGAGAGGTATGCACTGCACACTTTAGTAAACAAGAAATATAGATTTCAGATAAGCGCTTTCATCCAAAAATTTTAGAACTTCATTAGATCAACCAAAATAACAAACAGCATTATGTGGTTAGGTATGGAATGGGCACAAGCATAGCAGGAGGGGGACAGTGTAGGTATGGAATGGACAGAAGTATAACAGGAGGATGAGGGATGGGTTTGAAATAGCAGCATAACAGGAGAGGAGAGGGATGGGAGTGGGTAGGTATGGAATGGATAAAATCATAGCATGAGAGGGTAGGTATGGAATGGACACAAGCATAACAGGGGGGTGGTGCATGTTGGAATGGACAACGGCATAACAAAGGGGAGGGGTAGATATGGAATGGGTAGAAGTATAACACAAGGGGGAGTGGGAAGATATTAAATGCCCAAGTGTGCTACAACTAAGATGCATTCAAAGTAAAGTTTGTGTATGCGTGTTAGGGAGGGGGGGGGGGTAAATGAAGCCAGTCAACACATTACAATACTAAATGAAATGGAGGGATAGGGGATAGGGTTATAATTTGCACTGCAGGCAGTCTTGCTGATGAGATAAGACAAGCCAAATAGGCACTGCAGATATTTTAGAAATGACAGCTGCAGGTAGTAAGTGGGAAAAAGTAACACCTGGACACAAACTATATAGAATGCGTAGGTGAGAAGGAAGTAAGGGGGCAGAAAGAGGTTTGGTAGCCCTTGAGGATATGACAAGTCATTTTGGTCATCTGTGTAGACATGATAGCATTACATAAAGTGGTGCTGGTAAAAAAATAAGGGCATATTTTCAAGCTGCAATTTTAGCAAACTGTGCAAAACACCGTCATTAATGAACGTTTTCTTTCATTCTTTTCTTACTGATGGTGAACAAATAATTTATTAGCAGTGAATCAGTCTATGACTGAAAGTAGCATCTGGCAATAATGTGTTATATTTGCACAATTCAGAGGTGTTTATAAAAAGTAAATATTAAAAGACATTTTGAGAAATAATTACAAAGGAAATATGGGTGGAAGCAGGAGAACAATTTATCTAAGGGAGGTGAGGATAGTTTGCAGTAACTCCAAACGAAACAGGGACATGAAAGTATCTGTATGCTTTTTTTGCTTCTTACAGTGACCATTATTTTTTCTACCTTGCCTCTCGCTGTTTCTCTGTACCCCTACAGCATAATTGAAGATGGCTTGGGACACTGATTTGCTTCACTCGTACCTGGCTTCTGTGCAACAAATGAGTTTATTAATGACTTGGGCACTTTATGTTTATACATCTCCTATTTGGTTCTACAGTAGAAATTGTTTGGAAATATAAATTAGTGGTTTAAACTGGTTCATCTGAAATATAATCAATGCATTTGTGGAACATTGCTGGAGTCTCTGCAGGCGTTTCTTTCTTAGTTTGTTTCTTGTAGAATTGACACTTGATGAAATAAAGCAAAACAAAGCACTGAAGTGTTTTTTTTTCTTGATGGAAATGCAAGACAAGGATGGGCATGCCCATCTTGAGGGAAAACAGCGTGCTGACACAGCAGACATCTCGTGCCCTGACACTCAGAGTTAGCACTACATTTGTTGGCTAATTTATATTTTGATATTGTATCCTTTGGAGTGCAATATGTGTTATTATTGTGGCTAAACTTGGTACATCTTTTGGACATTATTCCTTAATTTTCTGATGTAACTGAAGAAAGCGTTCTAGTTTAATTTGGTATGTGCACTGATCTTGAGTTCATACTCTGCTTTACATTTTATAACACTGTTCTTAAGTTCTTTCCTGGCATATTCCTGTGTGGCTTTGAGGTAAGGGGATGGAGATTTATTGCACCTTTTCACTATTTTCCTTTGTTACACAGTTAATTAATACCATACTTCTACCAGGGAGGTATATTCCTGAATTTACTATAATATTTAGGGCAGACTGGTATAAACTTTCATATGCAGCTATTTAGGTGCTGGTAAAAAACTGGAGGTAAATATGCAGCCCTCTCATTTGGATCTATTTGCAGGGCTCGTTAGGAATTCCTTCAGTTTTCATGTAGTTGACTTAAGATGAAAGCTCTGTCTCACATGGTGAAGACAAACCAAAACATATAAAAATCTAGAATAGATTACATTGCACTGTGACATCTTAAAATATCGCGTATCAGTTCTTATTGTGATTTTTTTTCTGACATGTCCAAACAGCACTTGGAGACGATCATTCCAAGATCATAATTCATAGTGTTAAGCAGGGATAAAGCCACTTAATGCCTTGCTGTTGATTAGATGGCATAGTTTACTGTGACTTTTGTGTATGTTTATGACTTATGCATTGAGTTACCTAATGTTCTTGATCTGTTTATTGAATGTAAATGTGATACAGTATGCATAAGTCCTAGTGTTTGTAATAAAATTCCTCTGAAGATGTCATGAACGAGGAAACATCAGGAGAAATGGATTCTGAATTTGTAAATTTTTCTTTCTTTAATGTTCTCATCTAGCCCTGTTATGGAGGAACCTCAAATTAAAAAATCCAGAATGAGTGATAAAAGGAAGCGGTCGAAGCTTTCACGATGCATGGACTGAGAAGTATGGAGTTATTGACAGAAATCATAAATCATTCGGGTCTATATCACAGTCGAAGTTTAATAACTTCAAATACGGAATGTCCAAACCATCCTGTTCGAAGTTAAAAAAATATTCGACTATGGATAAAAAAAAAAAAAAAAAAAGAAAACAAAATAAACTGTTGTAAGCAGGGGGCAAGCCCCCCCCCCCTGCACCCCACACCCCCCACTACTTAAATATACCAACTCCAGGATTGCACCACATTGAACAAAATGGAAACCTCCATTTGTGGATATTTCCGTTGAAATGCTCGAACGTCTGCAAATTCGAACTTATGGTCTCAACCATATGAGGTTCGAACTTGCAGAAGTTAGACTATCTGATAGGAACCCAATTATTCTGCCCATTGTGTCATGAAACAGTAGTAAGCAGAACATGGAATGTAAAAAGACATTTTGAAACAAGTCATCACTGGCGTTTGTGAAAAAGTGAGGATGAAAGGAAGGAATACATTTCTCAGCAGTTACACTACAATGAGTATCAATCAAATAACTTCCTTAAATTTTTAAGGCACCCTACAAATTTAACATCAGCAAGTTTCAGCATTGCTCACTCCATAGCTCAGCATGGAAAGGCCTTCAGTGAAGGAGAATTGATTGAAGAAACTCTTCTAAAATGTGCATCTTTTTTCTTTCAAGATCTACAAAATAAAGATGCTATTAAGTGTATTTCTGATTTACCACTCAGCAGAAATACTATTAAAGACAGAGTGTTGCCAATGATCTCAGATGTACAACAATTAAAAGGAGACTTAACTGTAAATATTTTTCGATTTGTCTTGACGAAACTACTGATGTCACTCAGTTAGCCATCACTGCTAGATTTTCCAATGGTCAGACAATGAGGGAAGACCTGGTAAAGCTAGAAACAGTGCAATAAGTACATCAGGGAATGAAATATGCAACATTGTTCTAAAACTGTTCTGTAACCTAAGCATTGATATGTCTAAAGTTATGTCTGTAACGACAGATGGGACTACCAATATGGTAGGAAAAAAGGTAGGATTTGTGAAACTGTTTATGGAAGCTATTGAGCAGTCACTTGTGCACTTTCATTGCATTATCCCTAGGAGATGTTGTGTGCCAAGGCAGGATTCACAGAACTAAATGATGTAATGACAGTTGTAACAAAAATAGTAAATTTAACAGCTGCTCGACCCCTTCACAAGCAAAAATTTTCTGCACTTTTGCAGGAAGTTGAATCAACTTACAATGGACTGCTGATGCACAACAATGTGAGGTGGTTGAGTGGAGGAAAAGTCCTTGAAAGATCGGTGAAATGCTATGAAGAAATCAAGCTATATCTTGAGAATAAAAATTTGCAAGTTTCCTCAGCTCAGTGATTGCACATGGGTCAGCACACTGATGTTTACAGACTGCTCAGTTCATATGAATAAACTGAACTTATGAAGTTACAAAGTTTTGGCAAAAGTACAGACATTATGTATGGATACTTAAAAGCCTTTAAAACAAAACTTCAAATGTTTAAACGAGATGTGGAGACTAAAACGTAAGTATTTTCCTCGAGTAAAAAAATATTTCAAGAAGGTCAGCTCGGATGTGCAAAATGAAATGGATTCCTTGCATATAAAGTACAAGCACATTTTAAACTCCATAATTGATCAGTCTGGTGGAAGATTTAGTCAATTCAAAAGTTTAGAACAGACAATTAAAATAATTAGGTATCCGTATGTATCCTAAGGTACTATGGAATTAAATACTTTCCAATGGCTAGAAATTGAAGGATTAGAACTGCAGTAAGCAGACTTCCAGGCTACCATCTGGACTGAAGTGTTTGTCAACCTGAGGTCTGAACTTGAGGATCTGGAAAGAAATCATCTGCAGAATGAAGAGTGCCCCTACGAGCAAGAAATTTCAAATGCTTGGAAACGAATACCAGAAACTTTTAACACCCTTAAAAATCTAATGGCGGCTTTACTCAGGATTTTTTCCTCTACATACTTCTGCAATACCTTATTCTCAGCATTACATAACATTAAAATGGACAAAAGAAACCGAATGACAGATGAAGTTAGTGCTGCTTGCTTGGACTTTAAGTACACGAAGTACCTACCTTCAATTTCAGACTTAGCTATGAAAACTCAGCAACAAAAAAGTCATTAATTGATATCAAATCTAATACGCGTTTCATATTTTTTCAGTTCAATTCAAAATTACTATTAAAAGTAGGGTAATCTGTTAGTGCACTATTTTAAGACCAATTATCAGTGCTGAAATAATTTTCTGAATTGTAAGTCGTAACAAAACGAGATACTGCCACCCCAGCTGTCTAGAATTTTATAAATAATTATACCTCATTTGTGAATATCAGCATGATGCAATTGCTCGTGTTACAACTGTATTAGAATTGTAAGTCATATTGTACAGATGTGAGCAGAAGAGATATTTTGCATAACACAGAGCAGAAATATATATACACTATTGTAACTGTTTAGATGTATATGTATTTTAACAATGGGGACTGAAACATGAAGTTAACTTCAAATGAATAGCTGAAAACTTAAATTACTTTGCAACCATGTAATAAAAGATTTTATCTTTCAGTTTCAGTGCAACAGGAGAAAATGTCTAGAACTAGACGTTGTTTGTATTGTCTTTAAATGTGGAGCCTCTCATTCATGAGAATATCAACATAAATATGACAACATAAATAAAGTGACTAATTAATTTCTCTACTGTAGGACCATCCTGCAGTGGAGAACAATTTTAGTGTCACTTTGTTATGAACTCTTATAAGTCACTTGGTTAAAGAAGAAAGGCCCAAATAATAGGTCTGGATGTCATAAGAAGGTATGGGTGTGAAACGGAAATGTACAAAAATGGCAGTATAGGCATGAGCGAGTTAAAGAAAGGCAACTTGTAACAATATTCTTTAGCATCAAGATCTACTCTAATGTACTCACTTCTTGGAAATGCCAAATTTCCATCTAGGCAGTATGAACTTGGTCTCCCCGGAAAAAGAATCCACTAAAAACAGTGGGACTAACCTGGTGAACAAAGGGTAAATAATAAGAAGTTATGTACATACCATAATGTTCCATGTTAGTTGTCTTCTTCTCGCCTTCTTTCTTGCTGGTTGGGTTCGGAGCCGATCCTCGGCTCTGACTCAGCCATCTACTAAAGCTCGAGAGCTATTTACTGGCTCAAGGCCTCCCCTTATCCCACAATGCTTGGTGCTAGATACCCAGATCTCATTTGGCAGAGCTAACACCATAGAAAAAATTTTAAGGACACCTGTCAAAACTACAAGGTTTACCTACAGTACTAAAACAGAGGAGGACGTAACCCAGATAAGACTCAGCCAGAGGAAGAAGGCCTCAAAAGGAAACTCTTTTTGGTCTGTCCAGGCTAGGGGGATGGAGGGTGGGACGCAAGAAAGAAGACGAGAAGAAGACAACTAACATGGAACGTTATGGTAGGTACATAACTTCTTAATGTTAAGTTGTCTATCTCGCCTTCATTCTTGCTGGTTGGGACAGCGTCCCTAGCACCTTAGTCCTGGGTGTCTCATCGGAACAGACTCTTGAGCACAGTGGAACCAAAATCAGCTCTACTCCTAGAGGCCATATCCAACTTATAATGTGAAATGAAGGTATGAGGAGTGGCCCATGTGGCTGCAGCACAAATAGATTCCATTGGTAGTCTAGCTTGAAAAGCTACCGAAGTAGCTAAGGTGGAATGACCTTTAGGTTTAGTAGGGAGTTCTTTATGTCCCAGCTGATAAATCAAAGTAATAATAGAGGACAACCACCTGGATAAGGTTACTTTTGAAGCTGGCAGGCCCCGTTTGCCCTCAGCATAGGACAGGAAGAGTCTGTTTTTTTTGTTTGCTTAGTCCTATCCAAATAAAAACATAATTGCCTATGAAGGTCCAATTGGTGCAACTTTTGTTCAGCTTTGTTCGAATAGTTAGGAAAAAAGACAGGTAGATCAATAGCCTGATTCAGGTTCGTTTCAGAAGGTATCTTGGGCAGAAAAGAAGGATTAGTCCTGAGTGAAACTCTATCCTTGTGAAACACAAGGTAAGGAGGACGAATACAGAGGGCTTGAAGTTCTGAAACTCTCCCAGCTGAGGTGATGGCTACTAAAAAGAGAGTCTTCCAGGAGAGTAATTTTAAGGAACAGGAAGCCACAGGTTCAAAAGGAGGGAGAATCAAGGAAGCTAATATCAAGTTTAATTCCCATGGAGGCGGGGGATCTCTGACTGGGGGCCTAAGCAAAATAGTCCCTTTAAGAAAGGCCTTGCAAAGTTTGTGGGACATGATGCTGGTTTCTGACAGGCCAGCGTGGAAATTTGCGATAGCAGCTAATTGGACCCTAATGGTGGCAGACGAGGAACCAGCTTGAAAAAGTTCTGCTAAAAAATCTAGAACGTGATGGACAGGGGCTGTAAAGGGGTCTATATTCCTAGCCTCTGCCCAGAAAGAAAAACGTTTCCACTTACTAGCATAAGTCTGCCTGGTGGTAGATTTGTGAGAAGAAAGGACGGTTTCATGCACCGGCTGAGAAATATGTGGAAGCCTGGCTAAGGTTGGAAGTGGAGCAACCAAGCTGTGAGGTTGAGAGACTGAAGGGATTGGTGCAGCCCGCTCGACTGATGGACCAAGAGGTATGGCACTGGGCCATCAGATGACGATGCAGGAATGGGAACCAAATTTGTCGAGGCCAGTAAGGGGCAATGAGGATCATCCTGGATCCCAATGCGGTCGCCTTCTGAATTAGTTTGGGAATTAGGGGAAAAGGTGGAAATGCATACAGAAGACCCTGGGCCAATCGTGAACTAGAGCGTCTCTGGGGGAGTGGCCGGGGAGAGGGAAGAGAGTGAAGAAATCGTCGCACTTGCTGTTGAGAGGAGTTGCGAAAAGGTCACAGCAAGGTTGACCCCATCTGCAGAAAATTTTGTCCGCTACTGACTGATTGAGAGACCACTCGTGAGGCATGAGAATAGCTCTGCTTAGCCTGTCCGCTATGACGTTGGACTTCCCAGGGATGTGCGTTGCTATCAGAAACCATTGAGAGGAGATCGCCCACTGCCGGAGCCTGAGTGCTTCTCGACATAAGGGATAGGACTTGGTTCCGCCCTGCTTGTTGATGTACCACACTACAGACATATTGTCTGTTTGAATTGCAATAGTCCCAGTGGGTAGTGAGTTCTAAAGAGTTTGCAACGCTAAAACCACCGCTCTCATCTCCAAGACGTTTATGTGCAGGTGGTACTCTAGAGGTTGCCAAATGCCCTGGACAGTCCTGCCCTGAAAATGCCCCCCCACCCCCCCGATCAGGGAGGCATCTTTGGTCACCGTGGCAACAGGAGGAGGAAGAACAAATGGTCTGCCTTGGAGTACTAGAGGGGAGACCATCCACCAAGCCAGGTGGTCTTTACATGATTGAGTGATTATTATGTTGTGAGACATTGGAAGTTGCTGAAAAGACCATTGGGTAAACAGCATCCACTGAAGAATCTGCATGTGAAAACGAGCCAGGGGAACAAGTATGATTGCTGCTGCCATGAGACCCAAAGTTTTTAGTACAAATCTGGCCTGAATCCTCTTGCACTGTAGTAAGACCTGCACATGTCGGCGAATGTCTGACACTCTGTCTAGAGGAAGTTTTGCAGACAGCTCTTTTGTATTTAATCTTGCGCCTACAAAGGTTACAGACTGACAAGGCAACAATGCAGAGTTTTCAAAATTTACTGAGATACCTAGCTCGGAGCAAGTTTGGATGGTATAATCCCTGGCTCGCAGTAGCTGATGCCTGGTGGAAGCAGTAAGGAGCCAGTTGTCTAGATATGGAAACACCTGGAATCCTCGCCGTCTCAGGTGAGCCGTAACCACTGCCATGCATTTGGTAAAAACCCTGGGGGCTGTGGTGAGACCAAAGGGCAGGGCTCTGAATTGATAGTGACTGGCTCCCAGCTGGAAGCGGAGAAACCTTCTGGAGTGCCTGTCCATTTTGATATGGTAGTACACATCCTGAAGGTCTATGGAGCACATCCAATTGTCCTGACCCAAAAAGGGTAGAATGGACTGAAGCGTGACCATCCGGAACTTCGTTCTTTGAACAGATTTGTTTAACCTGATGAGATCCAAAATGGGTCTCCAGTCCCCTGTCTTTTTTGGTACCAAAAAGAACTTGGAGTAAATTCTGGATCCTTGCTGGTCTGCTGGGACTGACTGGATGGCCCTTTTTTCTAGCAGTTTTGAAATTTCTGGCACTGCTTGTTCCCTTAGACCAGGTGGAACATCTGGAAGGGACTTGGTTGTTTGTACAGGGGTGTGGACAAAGGGGATTTTGTAACCCTCTGATATGATGGACTGTACCCATTTGTCTTGTGTGAGGAGTTGCCAGGCTTCTGGGTACAGTGACAATCTTCCCCCAACTGCCTCTGAAGGTGGACAGTCGGGCAGCCCCTCAGGGGTGCTGAAAGGGTTTGTCAGAGAAAGATTCTCTGCTACCCTGATTTTCCGGACCCCCTCTACCCCTCGGGCGGCATCTATTATTGTTCCCTCCCCTGCCCCTAGGGGGAAACTCGCCAAGTGTGTCAGGCACGACTCCCTGGGGTTTCCAAAACCACATTTTCCCACTCTTCTGACCCTTAGGGTATGGTCTAGAGGGTGTAGAAAAACGAACTCCCACGGCAGAGAGTGTCTTGCCTTCCTGCTCACACCTGGTAAGGGTATCCTTCAACTGTGATCCAAGCAGAGCCGAACCATCGAAGGGGGTATTGGTGAAGGATGCCTTAAAGGGGTCAGCAAAGTTACATAACCGCATCCAGGCATGTCTTCTCAAAGCCACTCCTGTACCTGCGGCCCTACTCGCCCCATTGGCTGCATAAGAAATGAGCCGCATGGAGGAGTTGACGATAGAGTTACGGGTCGCCAGCTGGGAGTTAATCTTATCCTGAACACCCGCAGCTGATGGATCCTGAAGGGTATCACCCAGTTCCTTGAGAAGATCCCTTTGAAGGCGGGTGAAATGGCAGAGATAATTCAGCGACCGCATGGAAAAGGTCGCTGAGGAAAACATCTGCTTCCCGTACCTGTCCATTGTCCTAGACTCTTTATTAGGTGGATGGACAGGCACCGAAGGGTCAGCCAACTCCTTCTTAGTGGCTGCTGCCACCACCATGGCATCAATGGGGACACCTTTTGTCAAAAATTGTTTGTTGGGTGGTCTGTAATGAACTTAGTTGGCCTGCGGGAGTTGATTCCACTGTGTCCGGGGCTGACCACTTCCTTCGAACCACTACTTCCATGAGCAGGTCAAAGGGTGGAGACACCCAGGAGGTGGAAGGGCGAGAACCAAATGCATCCAGGTATACCAACTCATCCTCGGAAGGGTTAAGAGCAGTCCATTTCCCCCTCTACTTAAGGATCTCTAGGATGTCTGAAAAAGAGCCATCCTCAGAGGGGGATCTTGGGGACCCTTCTGAATCCTCCAAGTCGGTATCAGACGTCACTGACTGGGGGGTGTCGACATGTTTCCTCTTACATTTTCTCTTCCAAGGGGGCTCCTCGGAATGATCAGGGGAGGCCTCGGAAGAGGAAGATACACCCAATGGGGCGACCTGGAGCATCTGTTCTCCATGCTTGGGGTCAGGAGGGTGGACAGAGACTGATGCAGGCACCATGGGGGAAGGAGCCAAAGGGGCCGATCGAGGAACCGACTCAGGAGTCAGCACACTCCTCATGACCTCGAAGGCGCCCCTATCAGGCAGAGCAGAGGCTGGCACCAAGAGGGAGGTCTCTGAGGTCAATGTCGGGGCCGAGCTCACCTGCGCCAAAGCCCCGAGAGGGAGAATGGGGTCAGACAAGGGTCTGATGCCACTCGCCCCCTCGGAGCCGACGAGGGAGTTCTGGCGTTGAGATCCCTCCAAGGAAGGAACCAATGAAGAGATCGGAGCCGACGAAGGAGCCGAAAGATGTGGTATCGGCTCAGACATTTCTAAGATTCGAGCCCCAACCAGCTCCGGCTCCGAACACAAAAGGGGAGTCAGAGGAGAAGGAGGAACTGCTGAAGACACTGGGACAGCCACAGTCTGTTGAGAAGGGCTGGTTAACATTTTGGCCAGGGCCTGCGATTTAAGGAGTCTAAGTCATGATCGGATAAACTGGAGGACCGAGAGGAGGGGGACCTATGGCTTCGTTCCGACTGAAGCAATGGTGAGCTCGGAGCCGAACGAACCGATTCTAGGGAAGGGGACCTAAAATGTTTTCAGCCCAACGACGGTTCCGACACTAAAGTTGGAGCCGATTGAGGTCTAGGGATGTCGGCTCTAGCCGGAGCCGAAGAGGAGGCAGATGCTCCACCCGGCGACGGCTCCGAACTGGGAGCCAATGGCTTGGCGGGCTTTGAGGATTTCCCCGACTGAGGCTTCGCCGGGGATCCCTCTGGCTTAAGTAAGCCTCTCAAAATAAGCTTGTTCCTGCACTCCTGCAGGACTCTCGGGCTGAAGGCATGACAGACAGAGCAGAAGTCCTGCAGGTGTAGGGAACCCAAGCAATAAACACAAGAAGTGTGACCGTCTGTCAGAGACATCTTCTGATAGCACGAGTCACACTTCTTGAAGCCTGAAACTTTAGTATCCTTGGACATACTGGCCCGGGGATACTAAAGAGAGAAAAATTAAACTAGTGCTTAAACAAGGCACACAGAAACACTCACACACCCGCACTAGTTAAGCTAACAATAATAACCACAAAAAACTATCACACACACTTAATAACAACTATCCTTAATAAAAATATACAAATACTACAAGGCTAAACACTACTCCTATAGGTACAACAAGGGTGGGGTTAGCCACTAATAAAAAGAAACAAGGGGGGGTAGAAACTCTAACAGAAAACGAGTTTCCTTAGTAGGACAAACTAGGGGATACACAGTCTAACTACACTACAAGGGAAAGACAATCTATATCTAAGAAAAATACAAGGTAAATATTAGCTAGTAATACAAAAAAAGGATTAATACGACCTGAGCCAGTAAAAGCGCAACCTCGTAGCTGAAGCGGCAAACGAGATCTGGGTATCTAGCGCCAAGCATTGTGGGATAAGGGGAGGCCTCGAGCCAGTAAATAGCTCTCGACCTTTAGCAGATGGCCGAGTCGCAGCCGAGGATCGGCTCCGAACCCAACCAGCAAGAATGAAGGCGAGATAGACAACTTAACATTAAAATAATCCCTCTTCTGTTTAAGTTTCCTATTTTTTTTAGCTTAATAAGAATTACCAAGGCTCTGCTCAAGGTTATCTCAGTATACAATACCACCTCCTTTTTCTTTGCTTCTTTATGTAACTCACCTTCTGTCTCAGAATTACCTTTCAATTACTTTCACTTTTCTGCATTTCTCCGCCTCTGCAAAGGATTTACCTTCAGCTTTACTTTTCCCTTGCATTACTACAGACCTTTTGTCTATAGTTGTCCAGCATTTAAGGTTTTGTCTGTAGTTGTCCATTATTTGATGTTTTTCTCACAGTAACAGAAATAGGTTTAGAACTCTGACCAGGTACTATTTCTTTCTCTTTTACTACCCCAGTGAAGTTGTTCATACTGTTACATCTCTTCTTCTCAAAAAGCACCTACTGCTTAGAATCCTCCATTTCTGGAGCACTCCATTTCAGCTTTCTTTTTTACAAATCATCTTTACTGACAAAAATGTACATATCTGAACAATTTCAAATATATAAGCCTGCAGTGTAAACACAGAAGTTTAAAGCCATGATTACAGTCCAAACAACTGGAGTTCAGTTACCAGCTTGAGTCCCAGATGGTGCTGACAGAGATGATGGAACTTCCCATCTGCGGAGGAGCAGCTGACCTCTGGTGGAGGCTAGGGATGCATGGAATATGTTGGTTCCAATAGAGATAGAGTTTTTCTCAAGTTGCATACAAAGGCATGGGTGATATGCCACAAGCCCACTGGAAGCCATCCCGTTGGATAACATGAGCATGCGCAGGGGTCAGGATTAGATCTTAAAAGAGAAAGCACTTGGCAGCAGTATGATGCTATCCCATGATTTCCTCACAGGCCCAAACAATGGGTTGGAATTAGTCTGGGGTGGTTATTTTGGGTTCAGTATAGACCTAGTGGGCAAGGAAAGGCTCTAGGAGCAGCTGATAGCCAGCTGTAGGACACACAAAAATAAATACATAAATACAGCATACAGTGACCCATTCTCAATTTACACCATGTGTAGCATACAAAACATTGTAGTACTGAATCGTTTCCCTACATTCACATTTTTTCATGTACAACTATTTTATAGCATTTACAATATTGTTCTTTTCTGTGTTTGAGCCTTGTTCTAAATAACCAAGCAGAGGACCTTCCACTCAAAGTACAGTTGTGTACACTTACCATAAATGTAGATGTTAGAGTGTATTCACTGTTACAGTCATTACATTTGGGTAATCTGCTGGCAGGTTGCCCTCAGTCGGCCTGAATTCCAAAGTCTTGGATCCTCCGTCAGTTGCTGTCTTCTCTTCCATGACAACAGGTCATCAGGGGTATAAAACATGCAGCCGACGCCATTTTCTTTAGTTTCTCTTACCCCTGATGTCAGGTGCCCCCAAAAAGGTAGCAATATTCTAAATATATATATATATATATATATATATATATATATATATATATATATATATATAAATAAATACATGCATCAATATAAACTTTACCTTCATCTACAAGCAAATACACCACATAGGTTGTAGAAAATAAAGGAAAGATAAACTGTAGAATGACAGGGGGATGGCGGGAGGGTAACCTGGACTGCAACAGTGAATACACTCGAACATCTACATTTATGTGTACACAACTGTACTATGTTCTTCGTGTTTCACTGTTGTGGTCATTACATTTGGGTAGAATTCCAAAGCTATGGTTGGGAGGCTGGAGCTAAACAGCATTAGGTGAGGCTATAAGGCCTTGGAGCACTGCAGTGGCAAAGCCTGCCCTGGACTTAGAGTAGAGAGGCAAATGGTAATGCTTTGTAAAGGTGTGAACAGAACTCCAAGTAGCAGCCTCTAGAATGTCCCTGGTTGGTACTCCTCTGAGAAAGGCTGCTGAAGTAGCTGCAGCCCTGGTGGAGTGAGACCTAATGCCCTTGGGCACAGGTTTTTCATGGTGTAAGTAGCAGAAACATATGCAATGGCTTATCCACTTTGAAATTGTCTGCTTTGAAATAGCCTTCCCTTCTGATCCTGCAGCATATGACACTAGTAATTGCTCAGTTTTTCTTAGAGCTTTAGTCCTGCTCATGTAGAATCTTAGCTGTCTGTGTACATCCAAGGAATGCAAAATTCTCTCCCCTTTGTTCTGCGGATTTGGATAAAAAGTTGGCAGATGAATTGTTTGGTTAAGGGCCACACTGGAAACAACCTTGGGCATAAAAGTAGGATTTGTCCTCAGAGACATCCTGTCTGGGTAAAATATGATAAAAGGCTCTACAGCCATGAGGGCCTGTAGCTCTGAAACCCTTCTTGCTGAAGTAATTGCAAGTAGCACAGCTTTCTTCCATGATAAGAACTTTAGATCAGCGGTAGCAGCTGGTTCAAATAGAGGCAGGGTGAGCTTTTCCAACACATAATTGAGGTCCCATGTAGGTAATGGTGATCTTCTAGGAGGCCTTAAATTTTTGGCTCCTCTAAGATACTGCTTTAGTAAAGGATGAGAAAAGATTGGTGGCTCTGTATTGTAATGAGCCGAAATGGCAGTGGCATGGATTTTGATTGATGAAAAAGATAGGCCTTTGTCAAGCATCTCAGTTAAGTATTGTAATATCTGAGGAATATGTGGTTCTGCTGCATCAGTTCCTTGTGCTTGATTCCAAGCACAGAATCTCTTCCATTTGTCAACATAAGATTTTCTAGTAATAGGCCTTCTGGCTTCCAAAATGACATCCACCACAGCTTTACTGAGCTTTACTGAGAGGTGTCGTCTTTATGATCACAGGATTAGCCATGCTGCCAGGTTCAGAGTCTGTAGTTGATTGTGCAGGATCTGACTGTTTTGCTGGGACAGTAGTTGTGGGTTTTGAGGCAAGGTCCAAGCTGGGTATTGAGACAAGTTCCTTAGGATTGGGTAGCAGTATTGTCGGGCCAGTCCGGGGCAATTAATATCTTTGGCTTCTCATCTGACTTTTAGGAGGACTTTGGGTAGAAGAGGCAGAGGAGGAAAGGCATAAACTGATAGGTTTTTCCAACTGAAGGATAGGGTGTCCACTTTCCATGCTCGTCTGTGATAGGTCCTTGTACAGAATCTTTTCAGTTGATAATTTTGAGGAGAGGCAAATAGGTCCATGTCTGGGCTCCCCCATTTCTCTGCTATCCTGCTGAAGACTTGTGGATTTAGTTTCCACTCGTGAGGATCCATAAGATTTCTGCTTAAATCGTCTGCCAGAGTGTTTTGTTTTCCTGGCAGGAATTGAGCTTGAAGATTGATTTGGTTGGTCAAAGCTGTGTCCCACAGTGCCATGGCTAATCTGCAAAGGTGGTATGAATATGTGCCCCCTTGCTTGTTTATATACCACATGACTGTGGTGTTGTCCGTCTTTATCGGTAGTTGTCCTGGACGAAGTAAGTCCTTGAAGGCTGTTAGGGCATTTTGAACAGCTAGCATCTCTTTCTGGTTGATATGATTTGGTGCCCATATCTTCCTGCCATGTGGGCCCCCAGACATAATTTGATGCGTATGTTGTTAAGGTTTGACTGGCAGGGGGTAGAGTGAAGGGCCGTCCCATGTTTTGGTGACAGGCCTTTGCCCACCATAGAAACTCCTGTTGTATGCAGGGGATGAGAGGAATCATTGTTTCCAGACTGAGTGAATGTTGACTCCATAAACTTTTTAGGTACCATTGAAGTGTCCTCATATGCAGCCTTGCATATGGAATTAGTAGGATGCAGGATGCCATGAAGCCCAGAGCCTGCAGAATTTGTCTTGCAGAAGACTGGGTTTTTGTTGCCATCAGTTTGAAGTAAGTAGTCAGTTGCCTTTGTTTGTCTGGCGTGAAGTAAGCCATCTGGGCAGTTGTATTCAAACTTGCACCCAGGAATGTTATCCTTTGAGAGGGTACCAGTTGTGATTTCTTTTCATTTATTGTGTACCCTAGGCATGTCAGAAGCCTTTTCACAAACGCCAGGTGTTGTAGAAGAGTGTCCTTGTTCTCTGCTTGAATGAGACAGTCATCCAAGTAAGGATATATTTGAATACTTCTTTGTCTGCAAAATGCAATTACTGGTGCCAGGCACTTTGTAAAGACCCTGAGCGCAGTAGATAAGCCAAAGGGCAGTGCAGAGAATTGGTAATGCATTAAGCCAACCTTGAAATCAGAGGTATCTTCTGCACGACTGTTTTATTGGGACATGCAGGTATGCCTCTTTTAGGTCTAAAGTCACCAGCCAAACATTCTTGTCCAGCATGGGAGAAGCTGTTGCAAAGTGAGCATTTTGAATTTTGGAATGTCCAGGTATGTGTTCAAAATTGATAAATCCAATATTGGCCGCCAGGCCTTGTCCTTTCTGGGTACCAAGAACAGTCTTGAGTAAAAACCTTGTCCTTTTTCCTTTTCTGGTACGGTCTGAATGGCCCCCATATTCATGAGGGAGGTAACCTGTGCCTCTGCCCATTGTTTTTTGGCAGATCTGGCCAACCATTTATTATTGGCAGAGTGTGGAAATGGAATCTGTATCCCTGTGATACGATGCTTAGTACCCACTTGTCCTGGGTTAACTGCCAATTTTGAGCAAAAAGTGCTAATTTTCCCCCTATGGGTGCTGCCAACAGTAAGTGCTTAGTGTAGGCCGAGGGAAGTCATTGGGATTGCTTTCTGTAGGTTTGCGGTTTGTCTCCTCCAGATTTGGAGGTGGATGCGCCCCATTGCTTTGACCTGTATGAGTCTTGAGCCTGGTACCTGGAACCCTTAGGGTGTCTGGATTTGTCCCTTTGAGCTCTGTCTGACACAGGAAAGGACTAATTTTTTGAAGTCCAGTGTCTACTGAATCTAGGTGGCTGCACTTGCAAGAAATCTTTTAACAGTTTGCATAGACTTAGTTTGTCTTCCATTTTCTTTAAAACCTCTTCTGCCTTAATACCAAACAGGGAATCATGCTGTAAAGGTGCATCTAGCAATTTAGCTTTAACACAATCAGGCAAATTTTGTTCCTTTAACCAGGCGTGCCCCCTAATCACAGATCCAGTAACTGTGGCCCTGCAGGAGGCCTCTAAGGAATCAAAATCACATTGCAAAGTATGCTTTCCAACTTGTTCAGCTGCACGCAATAATTCCTGCAATTCCTTATTTTCAGCACATTCTGAAATCAACATCATTTTCTGTTTCTGCAAACCCATAACATGTTGTTGGTACTTAAGTATATGAAATTGACAGTTTAAGGCCCTGATTGCCAAGGTTGCAGATGTATAAACCTTTTTCCCCATCTATCCAGTGCCCTTGAATCTCTGTCGGAGGGGGTAGGGTTTTTTGCTGTAGAATCCTTAACTCCCTTTGGACCCTGTGAAATAGTCTCCGGATCAGCTGCAGGGTTTCTAAATAAAAATTTATGAGAGTCAGGGACCCTGTAATACCTGTCAGGCTTACTGGGAGCTGGAGGTAAGGAGTCAGGGGTCAGGCTTGACTCCGAAAACACATCATCCACAATGTCTAAAACAGGGGGAATGGCTAAAGGCTTGTGCTGACAGAAGAGAAGGAAATCCCTGAGCCTCTTTTTTGATTTTGAGAAGTCTTTACTCTCCCAGTGAAAATGCTCCCTCAAAGTATGCAAGGTTTCTCCAAATGAATAATCCTCAGGAGGAGATGCAGATGGAATAGACTCCTCAGCATGATCTGAAGATTCATAGTCAGTGCCTTGCCTAGGCCTCTTATCTGGAGGGGGATGGGTACCCCTGATCAAGGTAATAAGGTCTTTGGCCATTTTGATCATTTATTTTTTTAGGCATAGAGGCCTGTGTACGTGGCTCAGGTGTCAGTTTTTTAGTTTTAGAAGGTGTCTTTGCCTTTGGTTTTGCAGCTTTCGTCGGTTTGATATAAAAATGTTGAGGTCTGAATACACCCTCAGAAGCCGGTGCCTGCTCAGTGGCTCCAGACCCATCCGAGGGAGATACATCCGTCAGTCCAATACCTTGAGTATCTTGCAGCATGCTGGACTCCACATCGGTGTCGGTAGAGGCCTGTGACGCGAAGGTAGCAGGTATCAGGGGCTGCGAAAGCACCTCACTGAGTACCAAAGCTTCGTCGTTGGTTTTTGATCTCGACTGCCTTTCTCTGTCCTTTTCTTTGTGTTTTCTATGTACTCCAGTAGTCGGATTGCTATCCGATGACATTTCTGGGTAGTTACATCTGTTTCCAAAATATTTAGATGCAAAAATATACCGACGCTTAATAGTGCGTTGGTTAAATCTAGCACAAAACCGACAGCCAGGCACGTTGTGATCATGGCCTAGGCAAGGAATACAGTATAAATGGAAATCCTTATGAGGTTATTTGCTTCCCACAAGTAATACAATTCTTAACTTTTTCTGACATCGGTAAAAAGCAAGAAAAATGTTTCTGCAATGGGGTACTTAGCTTTAGTGAAGACTTTGGTTCTGAAACTCAAACTCGAATATTTCAGTAATCGGCCAACTGACACTTGCAAAATGCTTCTGCTTCAGTCACTGCGCAGCAAGAAAGACTAAAGAAAATGGCGTCGGCTGCATGTTTTATACCCCTGAAGACCTGACGTCATGGAAGAGAAGACAGCAACCGACGCAGGACCCAAGACTTTGGAATTCGGGCTGACTGAGGGCAACCTGCCAGCAGATTACCCAAATGTAATGACTGCAATACTGAAACACGAAGAACATCACTCACCTTTTGTACTTCCTTTCCACTATCCTCTTTCTCTCTGCTGTCTCTCTCTCCATACTATTTTTATTTAACCTTCTGTTGACAAATTTTCAGGGGAGACCCAAAGTGGCATTTTCTTACTACTAGGGAAAACTCAGCCAGTTTATCACACAGCTTCTTTTCAGTAAGTGCTGTTGAATCTTTAACATTAACCTGAGCTACAACCAACTCAAGCAGACGAGACCTTGCCTGACCTGAGTTTAACACTTCATCAAAAGGACAACACACTTAGGAGTGCAACACCCCTTAATGCTACACTGCAGTGTCAGCAACTCAATCACCTGTTCTGGGAATAGAACACATAGCCTTCTGGTCTTCCAGCACCAAAAGGTAAGTGTGCTAGTTGTTGGGCCACCAACACAGACTGTGAGACATCTATTCTAAATCTGCTTTGTACCAAACTTCTACCTGTTTCATTTCACACTGTCTTATCCATTGTTCTACTTATACCCGCACGTTTACTAGTTAACTCCCTCTTTCCAAACTTTATCTATTTCTCTCTTCAACCATCGTATCAATAAAAATAGCTCCCTTCTTTTTTCAATTCACCACTGTCATGTTATTCACCCACACAGAATGAGAACAGTCTCTCCTTGATGTCCTTATTATGTAACCTGATTCACACTGCTTTCATTTCTATCCATTCTTTATGCACTAATTTGCATCCCTACCACATGAGTACTGTCTACTTCCTTTTACCCACATCTCCAGCATTCTGCATTTTCCCACTGGTCTCTTTTTGGCATCCTACACCATCTATGCAACACGTCTTATGGGACTGTCCCTCATGGGCCCTGATAAATACCTTTAACTCTTCACCTTTTTCATCATTTGTCTAAACCCTGTTTTCCTTTATTTAACCCCCTTAATTTATTAAAACCAATTACCCTGTCAACCTCTTTTAGATCTCTGTAAAACTTTCCTCTTTCCTGTCCAGGTCTACTTCCACTTACAACTCTCCTATACAAACCAGTCCTCTAGTCTCAAATCAAATCCACCCATTATCTGCTGCCCTCTCTTCTCAATTTCATCATTTGCTCTGTATCTCTCAAACCTTTCTCCCTCCTGGTTCAAAAATACCCTAAAAGCTTGGTGCTGCTGATCACGCCTTACATCCTTAAACCCTACGTCCTTGTGATTCTTCCAGTCTTACCCGGGATATACTTCATCATTCCCATTTCCATTGTCTTCTCTATCTCATTGAACATTGTTCCTCTTCTCCTGTCACTGTCCTACCACATCTTCCAATGCACCTGTTCATTCTCCATAACGCTTACCACTGCCTAACATTGCCATTGTATACATCTTAAACTCAGGCACACCCCAATACTACTAGAAGTTCCTGTGCCCTCATTCTTTCCTTATCTATCCTATTTTCCATTCCTCTTAATATAATTCTGGCACACACTTCATCTATTTCTCAAACACATACTGCTCATGATTTCATCTGTACATGTCTTAGAAGATAAATTAAAGGCATCACTCTCACCACTTCTCTAATCACTTCTCCACTTAGAGTACTCATCCTGCTAGTTCACTTGTCTTACATTCCTTTTATCATATCTACCATTCCTCCTCCTTATCTCTTCTGCCACTGAATGTATTTTAATCCCCAAAACACATCTCTCCTCCACTTCAGTACAGCAAACCCACCATGTTGTTTCCCCAATTAGCCCCTATAACTAGTGATTTCTCAGGATGACATACCAATCCGGATTCTAAGTTCTCAAAAATCTTTAATATCCGAAATAATATCTTTTCTTCATCTGTCAAAAAGAGAGCATACAATCATCAGTAAAAATGTTAACCTTTTTCCCCATTCACCCCAGCAATCAACCTGTTTACTCTTAAGCCAAATTTTCCATAATCAGAATGAGTATCCTCAAGGATAATAGACATCCATGTCCAGGTCCTCTACCTTAGCCTACTTCACCTGAAAAATTCTCATATATATCCTAATCTGCATGCCTGGCTTTTTACATAAAGCCTTAATAACCTGTACTGACCTCATTCCCCATGACCTTATTTAAGGTCCCCAATCGCAAAATACAAGCTTGCAGTCAAAATGTTCTGCACACCCATAAGTACTGTGACGCCCCAGCACCGGCCCACTAATCAAGGAGCTTCAATCCTCACCACTAGCAACAGTGGGGGACTTGCACATTGGGAGGATGACAAGTACACTCAAGGTAAAGTACAGTTTCCCTCAAGAGCACAGAGAGACCACAGTCAGTCAGAGGCTGATTTCTCCCTCTTTCACTAGATCCCCAATAGGACTCCCGTGGCACAGCTGTAGAGTTGAGATCTCAGCTGAGTGGCCAAGTCAAGACCTCCAGCACCTGCACTGTCCAACTAGTGCTTTGTGACCCTGCCCAAGTAGCTGATATACACACTATTTGAGTTATGCACACACACACACACACACACACACACACACACACACACACACACACACACACACACACACACACACACACACACACGCACACACACACACACACACACACACGCACACACACACACACACACACACACACACACACACACACACACACACACACTCTCTCACTCCTGGGAAAGGCTGGCACAGATTTACTAGCTATGCCCCCTTTCTGCCCACTATAACTATAAGGTAGTTTTCACTGGCACCCGCCACTACTTATCAGCTACTTTAAGGCCCTTATCAAAGGGTGTCCAATCTTACTGAGTAATGTTACTATTAATCCAAATGGTAGTTTGACCTAGAGCAAGGCTATTAGGAGTGGCCTGCACAGTGTCACTAAATAGATATGCAAGTACTCTAATAACTTAAATATCTCTAGACAGGCCAGTCACAACTGAAAGGTTTAAATATTTAATATTAAATAATGAAAGAACAAGAAATACTCAGCAAACAATCACAGTTATTTCGGAGTTCAAAATCAAAGGAAATATTTAAAACACTGCAGGACAGTCTCAAATAAAGAAAAACATCTAAATTAAGCTCAGCTCTATTTCTGACTATATCTAAAAGAAATTACTGTACCCTAGTTAACTTACTTACAGAACAACAAGGCAAATGTGGTGAGTGGATGTTCTCGTCAGGTCAAAGAAAAAATACAAAATGCACTACCTCTCTCAAAGAGTTCTTAAATTAATATTTCAAATATTGCTGCTCGCATACTTGCAGCATGACATCACTTTTTGTCATCTGACTATGCCAGGGGAAAACTCCTGTAGAATATGAACAGTCAAAAAGCATGTGTTGAAGGGAATTGAGTATGTGACAGTTTGTATAAACTGAGATGTACGGAGTACTGTGAACTCTGAACTGTGAGTAATGGAAAAATACTGAACAAACAAGAGTCTGCCTGAAAGCAGGAAACTGTGCCTTTTATGGAAGTATATCCAACTCTCTACCTAGAGATATGATGATGTGAATTGTCTTATGTTTACGGGTCAACCTTTGATTGGTTAATTCCCCTTTATAATGATCTAATTGGTTCATTTATATATTTTTGTACTGTCAGCAATATCACCAGTATATAAGCCTGTTTATTCCTTTGTTCAGAGAGTCTCCCTGGTGCTTTTCATGAGGCTCTCGCATGTGTGTACTGTAGTTAATAAAAAGCCACTGAAAGAGAGAAAGAACTGTATCTGTCTTCATTCTTAAAGTATTGTACGACTTAACACTCTCACTACAGCTGGCAGCATTTAGCATCTCTCTATGAAAATACATAAACACGGACTGCTTTTACATCCAAGGCAAATGGTGGAAGTCGTAAAATAATTTACATTCCTCCACATCTAAAGACAATACAAAAAACTTCTAGTTCTAGGCATTATGTCTCCTGTTGCACTAAAACTGAAAGATAAAAAGAAGTTATGTACTCACCATAACATTCCATGTGAGTTGTCCACCTCGTCTGCATTCTGTACTGATGGGTATGGAACTGATCCTCAGTTCCAACTCGGCCGTTTAATAAACCTCAAGGTCTCCAACTAGCTTGTGGCTCATTCTCTATCCCATGATGCTCTAGTGCCTTCCTCAGATCTTATTTGCTGATGTCCTATATATATCTACATATATATATATATATATATATATATATATATATATATATATATATATATATATATATATATATATATATATATATATATATATATATATACACACACACACACATATACACGTGTGTGTATATGTATATATATATATATATATATATATATATCTATATATATATATATATATACATACATATATATATATATATATATATATATATATATATACATACATACATACATACACACACACACACACACACACACACACACACATGTATGTTGTGTATAAATGCAATATATATTATTAATTGGTATATATTAAACACTTGACCCCACACAGTTCGGCTTCGTCAAGGGCAGACGATGCCTCCAGAACCTGGTGGACTTCTTTGAAAGTGTTACTCAGGCTATGGATAAGGGAAAGGAGGTACACACGGCTTACCTTGACCTTGCTAAAGCATTTGACACCATTCCCCATTCAGGTATTATTGATAAACTCACCAACCTGGGTATAAACCTTTGCGTCACAAGATAGATCGCAAACTGGCTCTCAGACAGATCCCACAAAGTAAGAGTAGCGGGATCTATGTCCAAATCCAGACCAGTAACGAGCGGTGTGCCTCAGGGCTCTGTCCTGGGGGCCCTCCTGTTTGGCATATACTTCTCAGATGTACAGGCAAGCAATGAAGGGCTGTGGCTGACCAAGTTTGCGGACGACTGCAAACTGGGTGCTATAATAAGAGTCTCCGGCTGACATGGATATCCTGCAGAAGGGCCTTAATGAGACTGATGCATGGTGTCAAAGCCATGGTCTCAAACTAAATGCTAAAAAATGCGTAGTAATCCCCTTTGGAAAAAACAGAGTACCCGCGAACTACCACATAGGAGGTAACACCCTGAAATCTGAAGACGTAATAAGGGATCTGGGGACCCAAGTAGATAGTCAGCTTTCCTTTGATAAGCATGTTGCCAAGGTGGTTAGAAAATCCTTCTATGTGACCCATCTGATCACGAAAGGGTTCGCATCAAGATCTAAGGATGTAGTGGTGCCCCTCTACTCTTCCCTCATCAGAGCCATGTCCAACCCAGAACTGCTGAACATGCTCCATCTTAGTAAAACCAAATCTACTCGAGCTACATGCTCTAAGGATATAAACCTCAGCACAACAATGAATAGAACATGCTGGAGGGATAGATTCCCTTCGCAAAGACTTCCCTTGCTATGGAACAAGGTCCCGATCTACATAAGACAGAGCCACTCACTATCACTCTTCAAGAGGAACCTTGACGAGTGGATGGGTAACAGAAAGTTCACACCAGGGATCATACCAACAGCTCTACTAGATAGGGGCCAAGGGGGACTAGCTGGTAGATCAAGGGCCCAGGGAACTAACCAAAGGGGCGGCGAATACTGCACAACGTGGCTGGGCTAATATATGCCTTCGGGCAGATAGCCCAGTACCTACCTATGAACCTATATTATACACATATATATATATATATATATATATACACACACACACACAATATATATATATATATATATATATATTTTTTTTTTTTTTTATATTAACTACATCACTTTATAAGCCAAAAAGAGGATAAAAGCATATTGGATGGCCAACTAAAAACCTCTATATCCTCCAAAATCTAAAGGCTGGGGGTAGGAGGGTGGGAAGTAAGAATGAAGATGAGATAGACAACTCACATGGAACATTATGGTGAGCACATATCTTCTTTATGTGAAGATGTCCAATCTCCTCTTCATTCTGTACTGATGGGACAGGGTCCCTAGCACCATTTTTCTTGGGTGGCTCACGGGAGAATATTCTTCAGAACAGTGGACCCAAAAAAGGCAGTCCCTGGAGGCCAAATCGACTTTGTAATGAGTGATAAAGGTATGAGGCCTTGTCCACATTGCTGCTGCACAAATAGTATCTATAGGCAACTTTGCATAAAAAGCATAAAAAGTTGAATAGCTCTAGTAGAATGAACCCTTGTTTTGTCTGGCAGCTAGATGTTTGTCTACTGATTAATAAATAAATGAGATACAATCTTATAATCATCTGGATAAAGTAGTTTTTGTTACTGCAGCACATTTTTTGTTATCCAAAAAGGAAACAAAATGCTGGTCAGATTTTCTGAATTCTTTTGTTCTGTGTAAAAAGAAGTGTAACGGTCTATGAAAATCAAGCTGGTGTACCATATATTCTGCCTTATTACCATACCTGGGAAAAAACACAGGCAGTTCTATGGATTGGTTTAGACTGAATTCTGAACATATGAAGAGTTTGTGCATAGTGAGACCCTGTCATTGTGAAACAACATGTATGGAGGTTTGACCTGGCAAGGCCTGTAACTCTGAAATTCTCCTAGCTAACGTGATTGCCACTAGGAAAATAATTTTCCAAGATAGGAATTTTAAGTTGCAAGATGATGCAGGTTCAAAAGGGGAGAAGGATTATACGGGATAAAACAACATTTAGATTCCATGCTGGAAGGGGTGATTTTATGGGTGGACTTAAAATTTGTGCCTCTCAGAAATGCTTTTGATAGTCTGTGGGACGTAATATTTGGTCTTTCATACCCAATGTGAAAATTAGATATTGCTGCAGCTGCTCCCTCACTAAAAAGCTTAGCCAAAAATTCTAGAATGGATGATAAAGGTGTTGTATAAGGATCAATATGATTCTGTGAGGTCCAGATTGAAAATCTTTTCCATTTGCTGAGGTATAGTCTTCTCATAGAAGTCTTATGAAAATATATCAGGATGTGGTGAACTTCTGTAGCCTGGCTATATTTGGAATTGGAGCAGCCAGGATGTCAACTTGAGGGAGTGAAGAGATGGATGGAGGGCCCCAGTGAAGGAGTCAGAAGATCTGGCACTGGGTCCAGAATCTAAAGCTCCTCCTGACAATGAGGCCTCAAGAAGAGGAACCAGATTTGAGGATGCCAGTAAGGGGCTATCAGAATTAAGGTCCTTCCCAAAGTGCTGGCTTTCTGAAGAAGTTCAGGTATTAGAGGAAAGGGAGGAAAAGTGTATAGGAGACCTGGGGGCCAATCCTGTACAAGTGCATCCTTTGGGGATTTCCCCGTTGGGGGAATTAGGGCAAAAAAGGTGCTGCGTTTTGTGTTCATGGACGTGGCAAAAAGATTTCAGCAAGGCTGGCCCCATCTGCAAAAAATCATTTCCGCTACTTCTCGCTTTAGGGACCACCCACGTTGCATCAAAATTGCTCTGCTGAGTTCGTCCGCTATCAGATTGGATTTCCTTGAGATATGTGTATCTACCAGAAAGCATTGGGAGGATGTCGCCCCACTGCCATACTCTCAGGGCCTCTCGACAAAAGAGGTAAGATCTCGTTCCTCCTTGTTTAATGACCATAATACTGGCATGTTGTCTGTCTGTACTGCAATCGTTCCTATCGGAAGAGTCATGGAATGCTTGTAACATCAGCCATCCGCACCGCTCTCATCTCTAGTACATTGTGTAAATGAGCCTCATGGTCCTGCCAAGTGCCTTGGGCTGTTCCTCCCTGATAATGCCTCCCCCACCCTATCTGGGAAGCGTCCGTGGACACTGTGGCTACTGGAGTAGGGGAAATAAAAGCTCAACCTGCCATTACTTGATGGGAGTGAAGCCAACACTGAAGGTCTCTCTTGCAGGAGTCCATTAACGTTATCCAATGCAACACAGGAAGTTATTGCATGGACCACTGGGTGAATAGAAGCCACTGAAGGATTCTCATATGTAGTCTTGCTAGCGGGATTACATTTATTGCTGCTGCCATTGTCCCCAGCACCTTAAAGACTGTCCTTGCTTGAACCTTGGATTTGAAGAGGAAATTCCATATTTGAAGAAGTCAAAGGGCCTGCGCCCTGTCTCGTGGAAATCCAGTTATCACTGCTTTGGTATCTAACACTGCACCTATGAAAACAATATGTTGAGATGGCAATAAGGCAGACTTTTCATAATTTTCTGAAATCCCTAATTGAGCACAGGCTTTTAAGGTAGTGTCTCTTGCTTGCATGAGTAGATGCTTGGTGGTGGTGGTTAGGAGCCAGTCGTCCAGATATGGAAACACCTAGAACACTTCAGGTGACCGTGACTACTGTCATGCATTTGGTGAACACTCTGGGGGCTGTAGTGAGGCTAAAGGGAAGAGTTCGAAATTGGAAGCAACTGGCTCCCAGCTGAAAATGCATATGACTCCTGGATGCCCTTTCCATTCTTATGTGGTAGTACGCATCCTGGAGGTCTATAGAGCACATCCAATTGTCTTTTCCTAGAAAAGTATCGACTGCAATGTGACCATCCGGAACTTTGTCTTTTTTTTTTTTTTTTTTTTTTACAGACTTATTCAGTCTGATGAGACTACTATACATCTCCAGTCCCCTGTTTTCTTTGGACACAAAAAGAACATTGAGTAAGTCCCGGATCCTATCTGGTCTGTGAGGACAGACTGGATGACTATTTCTAGCAACTTTTGAATATCTATGATTGCTTGTTCCCTGTGACTGTGTGGAAAATCCAGGATCTTTTTTATTTGTGGAGGTGGCATGGAAAAGGGTATTGAGTAACCTCTGGATATGATGCTTTTTACCGAGACGCCTTGCTATAAATAAAAAAAGATAAGTGGGTACAAAGTTAAGCAACTCCAGATTGCCTCCAGAGAGGGACAGATGGGCCTCCTTTCAGGAGCACTGAAAGGGCTTACCAAAGAAAGATTCTCTGTCACCCTGGTTTTATGGACCCCTTCTGCCGCGTGGTCAGCATCTTCCATTATTACCTCCTCCTTTGCCCCTGGAGGAAGATTCACCATGTGTGTCTTGAAAGGTTCGCTTGGATTTTCAAAAACACATTTTTCCTCCCTGTTGACCCTTGGGATAGGGTTTGAAGGTGTGGAAAAACGTACTCTGACAGTAGAGAGAGAGTCTTTCCTTCCTGTTCACACCTGGTTAGTGTTTCATTGACTTTCAGCCCAAACAAGGATGAGCCATCGAACGGGGTATTAATGAAGGATGACTTGAAAGGTTCTGCAAAGTAACACAACCGCATCCAGGAATGTCGCCTAAGGGCAATTCCTGAACTCGCCAACCTACTCGCTCCATTGGGTACGTAAGAAACAAGCCTCATGGACGAGGTGACTACTGAATTGAGGGTGGCAAGCTGTGAAGATACCTCATCTGCTACCCCTGCAGCTACTGTACCCTGAAGAGCATCTCCAAGCTCTTTTAGGAGATCTCTCTGTAAACTTATGAAATATTGAAGATAATTCAGGAACCTGAGTATAAAGGCTGCTGAAGAGAAGATGTGCTTTCTGTAGCTGTCCATCATATGCAATTCTTTGTTCAGGGGATGAACAGATGTGGATGTCTCTGATAACTCCTTTTTGGTGGCTGCCACCACCACCATAGCATCTAAAGGGACTCCTTTTGTTAAGAAAGTTTTGCCTTCCGGGAAGGTGATGAATTTATTAGGTCTCCTAGGGATAGGCTCCACTGTGTCCGGAGATTCCCACACCTTTCAACAGACTAACTCCATGAGCTCATCGAAAGGCGGAGACACCCAGGTGGTGGAAGGGTGCGACCCAAAAGTATTCAGGTAAATGAACTCATCAGAAGGGGTAATGAGCTTCCAGCCACCTCTCAATTTAAGGATTTCCAAGATGTCTGCAAAGGAGACATCCTCAGAGTGCGACCGTGGAGACCCTTCTGATTCATCGAGATCTATATCAGATGTGATGGACTCCTCAGGGAGTCCAAATGCTTCCTCTTACATAATCTCTTTTGATGGACCTCTTTGGAAGGACATTCCGGAAGAGGTTTCAGAAGTGAGGGGCTCACCCACTCGGGCATCCTGAAGCTTCGAGTCTCTACGATTCTGTGGAATTGGCTGTGCAGAGACGGATACCAGTGCTTTTGGGGAGGGAATGTTTGCATCAGACAGTGCTCGCCTCATAGCCATAAAAGCCCCCCCGCCCATGGTTCGAAGAGACCCCCAGTTCCGAGGAATCAGAAGACTTCCCCAGCACCACAGATGGTAGCTCTGAGGCAGAGGTAGGAGCCAAACTCATGCTAGCCAAAGCCCCAAGAGGCAAGTTCGTAACTGAAAAATTGCGGTCTGACTGTCCTCCCCAGACGTGACCAGAGAATTTCAGCTCCTAGATACCTCAGATGGCACCAAGGTAATCAGAGCAGTCGGAACCGATGAACTTGAAGCAGGTCTCAGCTCTGATGGTTCCACACATTCCGGTTCTGAAGCCACAGCTTGGGTTGGAGGAGGAGTCGAAGATATGGGGACAGATTAAGTCAGCTCAGAGACCTTCTGGGTGAGTTCTGACAAATGCTCGGCCAGCGCTGGTCTCCTCAGCAGTCTCTGCACCACATGATCCACATCATAATCAGATAGGCTTTTGGAGGACTGAGAGGATGGGGCAGATGCTACAGATTGTAAGAAAGGTGAGCTGAGAGTCGCAGATACTAGCTCCAAAGCAGGAGACCGGTTCCTAACTTGCACTACCATCGTCTCCGACATAGATGGAGCAGAGGTGGAAGGACTCTCCGTATCAGACTGTTTAGACACTGTCAAAGACATCCTTGGTAACTTTGTGGATGCTTCTGACCTTCCTGAAGAGGAAGATGATCTTTTTGAAGTCTTTTCAGGTTGTGTAGGAGATATGGATTTCTTTGAACTACCTTGATCCTGTTCAACACCTTCTGAGACAGAAGACTTTAGCAATCCTTTCAGTATTAACTTATTTTTTCTCTCATGGAGGACCCTGGAGCTGAAGGAGTGGCATATGGAGCAGGACTCCTGCAGATGAACTGCCCTCAGGCAGTAAACACACTGTATGTCATTCCATAATCGACATCTTCTGTGTGCACTTAGGGCACTTTTTAAAACCTGAAGGTTTCACTTCCTTAGCTTGCTTTGACATTTTAAAGTTCACAATCACTCAAAGAAAGAATAGCCCCACAATCACTCAAAGAAAGAATAGCCCTCTAAGTAAAACGGGCTCTATCGTTCTCTAAATTAAACGAGCTACAGATACAATTCTAAAAGGTCACGCATACACACTTTTAGACCACCACACAGGAATGTTACTCAAAAAGGTACTTAATTCAAATATGTAATCCTGTTAGAACAAATAGGAAAGAACGCTGAATAATAAGGCACACAATGTATAAGTTTTATAAAATTACTAAAAGGTAAAGGCACACAACTATCTAAAAGTCCTATAAGTACTAAATGCAAAAACACTAATCTACCACACTGTAAATGGGATAGGGAAATTTTAAAGGCCTAACCAGCAATGGTCCAACAAACCACACAAAGCACACTAAAAATATAAAAGAGATATAAAGAGTATACTCTCTATACAAAACATGAGCGAAACGTTAGATTTTAAGGTAATAAAAGGAAGCTTAAATATCCTAATATGATAAAATACCAAAAAATTAAGAAAGTCACTTAGCCAGAGCTAGATGAAGGACAGATCTGTTTCAGCGGCAAACGAGATCTGAGAAAGGCACTACAGCATAATGGGATAGGGAATGAGCCACGAGCTGGTTGGAGACCTCGAGCTTTAGTAAACGGCCAAGTTGGAATCAAGGATCAGTTCTGAACCCATCAGTACAGAATGAAGACGAGATAGGACAACTTCACGTTATCTCTTTTATGGCACAGTTATAAAAATTTAATTGCAACTATTTCCTTGAAGTGTTGCAAGTAAACCCTCTATGTTCTAGTTTCTACTGCTAAAAATAGAAGTTATGTCCTTACCATAACGTTCCATGTGGAGTGTTCATCTCGCCTTTGTTCTTACACATGGGTTCGGAGCCGATCCTCGGCTCCGTGCCGGCCTCTTGCAAGCTCTGCATCGAGAAGAAGCTCGAGACAATCTAATACCCACAATCCCCCTCTGCCTTTACCTCAGATCTAGTTTGCAAGCAAACCAATCTACAGAAAAGCACATTCATGCTTATACACATAAGTATAGAAAGAATTTATAGAAAACTATATACATATCTAAACAGACATATATAAAAATATATGTGTATACCAACTATGTACACAGTATAGTAACAGTAGCAAAATGCTCCTGGCCAGGCATCAAAGAACGTTCTTCCTAAGGGTGGGAGGGTGGGACTGTAAGAACAAAGGCGAGATGAACACTCCACATGGAACGTTATGGTAAGGACATAACTTCTATATGTGATAGTGTTCAATCTCGCCGTTTGTTCTTACACATGGGTAGCGTCCCTAGCTCCTTGATCCTGAGGAACTCACGGGAGGACGTTCTTGAGCACAGTGGAACCAAAGGTTGCCCTGTCCCTAGAAACCTTGTCTACTTTATAATGAGAAATAAATGTATGTGGCTTAGACCAAGTAGCAGCTGCACAAATAGCGTCCAGTGGTAGGCGAGCTGCATGAGCCAAAGACGTAGATACTGACCTTGTGGAATGTCCTTTGGGTTTGTGTAAAAGGGGTTGATTTGAAGAATCGTAGACATAGATTATACAATCCGTTAACCATTTAGAAAGAGTTCTTTTGGTAACTGCAAGTCCTTTCCTGCTATCAGCAAAAGCCACAAAGAGTTGATCTGTTTTTCTGTGATCTTTTGTTCTATCCAAATAAAATCTTAGCTGTCTGTGAACATCCAATTTGTGTAACATATACTCCATTTTGTTGGAGTGGTTTTTGAAGAAAGTGGGTAATTCAATGGACTGATTAATATTGTTAATAGAACACACTTTAGGGAGGAAGGATGAATTGGTTCGAAGAGAAACTCTGTCAGAGTGAAAGATCAAATAAGGGTGCTTGATGGAGAGAGCCTGAAGTTCAGATACTCGTCAAGCGGAAGTAATGGCTACCAGAAAGAGAGTTTTCCAGGACAAAAATTTTTTTGGGCAAGAAGAGGCGGGTTCAAAAGGGGGCAACATTAATTTAGATAACAATAAATTCAGACTCCAAGGAGACGTCGGAGATCTGACCGGTGGTCTAATATGAAAAACTCCTTTTAAAAAGGCTTTACAAAGTCTGTGAGCCATAACAGGAGCTCCACATTCTTCCACATGGAAATTCGAAATGGCAGCCAATTGAACTCTTAGAGTAGCAGGAGAAGCACCCTGATGAAATAAGTCCGTTAAGAACTCTAATATCTTATTCAAAGGAGCTATAAAGGGGTCCACATGGTGTGTATTCCCAGAATACAAATCGCTTCCATTTGCTAGAATATGTTTTAGTAGTGGAAGCTTTATGAAGCCACCAATATATCCTGGACTGCTGGTGACAAAAGATCAGACCTGGCTAAGTTGGGAATTGGAGCAGCCAAGCTGCTAGATGGAGTGACGGAGCGGGATGGGGAACCCCTGACGAGTGAGTCAATAGATCTGGCTCTGGGTCCAGAATCCAGGGTCCCCGAATGCAGTGTATTTTCAGGAAGGGAAACCAAATTTGACGAGGCCAGAATGGAGCAATGAGGATTATCGTCCTGTGTAGGTTCCTGGCTTTCTGGAGAAACTTTGATATCAGAGGAAATGGAGGAAATGCGTACAGGAGTCCCGGGGCCAATCAGAAACCAGTGCGTCCTGGGGACTTCCCCTGGAGGGGTAATAGGGCAAAGTAGCTCCTGCATTTGGCATTCATTGGAGACGCAAACAGGTCGCAGGAAGGCTGGCCCCACGTGCGAAAAATCCTTTTCGCCACTGACTTTTTTAGAGACCACTCGTGCGGTAACAGGATTGCTCTGCTCAGCCTGTCGGCTATGACGTTGGATGACCCCGGGATGTGCGTTGCTATTAGAAAGCGACCCGTGGACTCCGCCCACTGCCAAATTCTCATGGCCTCTCTGCATAATTGATAGGACTTGGTTCCCCCTTGCTTGTTTATGTACCAGACTACAGACATATTGTCCGTCTGAACTGCAATAGTCCCTAGAGGAAGAAGGGGAGCAAAGTGTTGCAACGCTAGAAACACTGCCCTCAACTCTAGAACATTGATGTGCAGACTGTACTCCAAATTGGTCCATTCGCCTTGGACTGTCTGTCCCTGAAAGATGCCCCCCCACCCTATCAGGGAAGCGTCCGTGGTCACTGTAACTGTGGGCGTGGGTAGCACAAATGGCCTCCCCTTGGAAAGGTTGCACGTTTGAAGCCACCAGTTTAGATCTGTTTTGCAAGTCTTTGTTATAAGAATCTCGTGTGTTAGAGGTAGTTGTTGAAACGACCATTGTGCAAACAGTAGCCATTGTAGGACTCTCATGTGCAGCCTTCCCAGGAATTGCAATAAGGAGGCTGACATGAGGCCCAACACCTTCAGTACTAGTTTTGCAGGAGATTTCCTTGACAAGAGTAGAAGACGATGTGAGTCTGAAGTGATAATATCCTTTCTGGGGAAGCCTCAGAATCAACTGACGGTGTTTAACTCTGCTCCTATGAACAAGATATTTTGAGATGGCTGAAGTAAGGATTTTCCGAAGTTTACGGAGATCCCTAGGTGAACACACAGTTGAAGAACAAAGTCTCTGGCCTGCAGTAGTTGACGCCGGGTGGTGGCGAAAGGAGCCAGTCGTCCAGATACGGAAACACCTGGAATCCCTGGCGTCTCAAGTGAGACGCTACCACTGCCATGCATTTGGTGAAGACCCTGGGGGCTGAGGTCAGACCAAAGGGCAGGGCTCGAAATTGAAAGTGACTGGCTCCCAGCCGGAAGCGCAAATGATCTCTGGATGCCCTGGCCATTTTGATGTGGTAGTATGCATCCTCTAGATCTATTGAGCACATCCACTCGTCCTTCTGTAAGAATGGAAGGATCGATTGAAGCGTGACCATTCGAACTTTTCTTTCTTGACGAAAGTATTAAGGTAGCTTAGGTCTAGAATGGGCCTCCAGTCCCCTGTTTTCTTTGGAACTAAAAAGAACCTTGAGTTAAGTCCCGAATCCTTGCTGGTCCGCTGGGACTGGCTGGATGACTCTTTTTCTAGCAGCTTTGAAATTTCTAAAGCTGCTGGCTCTCGCAGATGGGGCGGTACATCTGGGAGTCTTTTCTTTGGGATGGGATGAGATAGGAAGGGTATGTTGTAACCTCTGGTAACCACGCTTTTTACCCACTTGTCTGTAGTTATATTTTGCCAGGCCTGAGGGTATAAAGCTAGCGACCCCGACTGCCTCCAGAGCAGGACAGTCGGGCCTCCTCTCAGGAGTGCTGGAAAGGTTTACCAGGGAGTGTTTCCCTGTCACCTTGATGTTGCAGACCCCCCCTGCCGCCAGGGCGGCGTCTTCCACCTCTGCCCCCTCCTCTGCCTCTAGAGGGGGCATCACCCTGTGTGCCTGAGAAAGACCCTTGGGGTTTTCGAAACCACATTTTTCCACCGCGTTGCCCTTTGGGGTACGGTCTGGTCGGGGTGGAAAAACGGACTCCGACAGCAGACAGAGTCTTTCCCTCTTGTTCACACCGGGTAAGGGTCTCCTTTACTTTGGGGCCAAAGAGAGTGGCACTGTCAAATGGGGCGTTTGTAAAGGAAGACTTGAAGGCTTCCGCAAAGGAGCATAGGCGCATCCAGGATTGTCTACGAAGAGCAATCGCTGAAGCTGCTGCCCTACTCGAACCTTCGGCGAGGAAATCAGCCTAATGGACGAGTTAACAATCGATGTTAGGGTATTAAGTTGCGCTGTCACTTTCTCTGAGACAGCTGCATCTGTAGCACCCTGGAGGGTATCTCCCAACTCTTTGACTAGATCCCTCTGTAGACGTGTAAAGTGGGTCAAATAGTTCAGGGACCGCATGGAAAAAGCCGCTGAACTAAAAATGCGCTTCCCGTATCTATCCATCGTCCTAGAGTCTTTATTAGGAGGATGGATAGACGAAGAAGACTCCGACATCTCCTTTTTCGTGGCTGCTGCCACCACCATAGCGTCTACTGGAACTCCTTTTGTAAGGTAGGACTTATCCTGAGGTGCTGTGATGTACTTGTTAGGTTTCCTTGGAACAGGTTCCACTGTGTCAGGAGCCTCCCACGCCCTTCAAGCAATTAGTTCCATTAGTTCGTCGAAGGGCGGAGTGACCCAGGAGGAGGAAGGGCGAGCACCAAATGCCTTCAGCAGAACTGACTCATCCTCAGAAGGGGGAAGGGACTGCCAGTCACCTCTCTGCTTCAGGATCTCCAATATGTCCGAAAAAGAGACATCTTCTGAAGGTGACTTAGGGGACCCCTCTGACTCATCTAAGTCAGTGTCAGATGTCAAGGATTCCTGTGGAGAATCCAAGTGTCTCCTCTTACACAATCTCTTCCTAGGGACTTCCTCGTGGGGAGCATCCAAGAAGCCTCGGAGGAAGAGGGGCACCCTCCAGGGGTGGCTGAGACACTGGTGCCCGACGCTTGGATGTGGCCGTGGGTGCAGATGAAGACAAAGGCCCTTTATGGGGGGAGAAACTGCTTCCACTGATGTGGTTGTCTGGGTAGACAACACCTTCCTCATCAGGTCGAACGCCCCGGTCCCGCGATCGAAGAGTCCCCGGTTCGAAGAAATGGGAAGAATCCCGACACAGGCACGAAGGCATCGACCCGAGGACGGAGCCGAATCGATCCGCGCCGAGGCCCGAGGGGAGAGTCGGAACCGACGCGTCGGTTCGACTCTCGGCCCCGAACCAAGAACAGACCGTCGGCTCCAAGACTCGGTACCGGTCCGACGGAGTCGAGGTGAGGGAACAGACCAAGAAAAGGACGGTTCTGGACCCGAGGGCTCCACAATCAGTAGATCAGCCTCTTCCGGCTCCAAAGACTGAATCGGTCTCGGAGGAGGAATGGATGGAGATACAGGAAGGCCTTCAAGTTTCGACACCAACTGGGTGGAAACCGAAATAAGTTTAGAGAGGGCCGAATGCTCCAATAACTTCTGCACCACGCGATCCACATCGACATCCGAAGTTTGGAGGAAGAATGGGTCGAAGGAACCGAAGACGGAGCTGACCTCAATATGGCCGAAGGAGGGAGCTCCATCACCGGTTCCAAGACTCGAGGCTCAGGAACCGATACCAGTTGAACACTCGGCCCCGAAGTCTGTGGAACCGGTGATCTAACCTTTGAAGAAGAGCTCGGAGCCGATGACTTAGGCTCCGACGTCTTCGACTCCTTAGAGGACTTCGATGCCTGGTCAGAAGCATCCAGAGCCTCTTGGAAAGCCGGTTTCAATAGACCTCTGTCCATTAGTTTCCTGCGCCTATCTGTCATGACCCTCCCACTAAAAGAGTGACAGATGGAGCAATCCTCTTGTAAGTGGAGAGGGCCAAGGCAGTAGACGCAGGAACTATGGTTGTCAGTGACCGACATTTTCTGGCCACACTGACAACGCTTGAAACCAGACTTTACCTTCTCAGACATTATAGGGAAGAAAGACAAATCCAGTAAAAAACAGTCAAGTCCGATAAAGTTAGTCAAAACCGATGAAATTGTCAAATCCGGTAAAAATTTTCCTCAACTAGGTAAGATATGAAGGGTGTAGGCCCCGATAACAATTTAACCGATAAATAAAGTTAACGGTACCAATAAATTAACGGAACCACAACACAATCACACAGTTAACACTGAAAAATATCAAATAGACTAGTATCCTAATAAAATATAACAATAAAAGTTATATCTTAGCTTAGAAACTCTCGAGCTAGCTCCCAACGATGCGTATGCAGCAGCGGCAAACTAGATCTGGGGTAAAGGCAGAGGGGGATTGTGGGTATTAGATTGTCTCGAGCTTCTTCTCGATGCAGAGCTTGCAAGAGGCCGGCACGGAGCCGAGGATCGGCTCCGAACCCATGTGTAAGAACAAACGGCGAGATTGAACACTATCACATTATATACATTTACACATTTACGATAGTGTATATACATTTCAGTTCTTTTCCAGTAGGGAACACTGTGAATACATCTCCCAAGCTCAGCACTGCACAAACCCTGTTCAACATACACTTCTGTACCAGTAGTTTGATGCACACATAACATACAGTTCTAATACAGTTGTAACACACACAATTGCATCATGCTGATATTCAGAAATGATACACAACCACTTACAAAATTCCAGACAGCTGGGCTGGCAGTATCTCCTTTTGTTACATTTCTCTATAAAGCATACAAATATTCAAATGACATATAATTATTTACAACATTCCAGATAGCTGGGCTGCAGTATCTTCTTTTGTGACAAGTACTACTCCTACTCCTTTATTACCTTCTCCCTTTCACACTAAGTGAAAGTTCAACATTAATATCTTCAGTGTTGTGTTGACAACCTGCTTTTTACAAAACCCACTTGTGATTTCCTCACTACATTTGGTAATAGAGCATCCATGATATCTGCATACATTCAAGACATTATTTATCATAGGATCATAGGAGATTACTAGGCTAATGGCTCTGGTGCCCTTACAAGCCTAGCCAAGAGTTTTAATGTTGCATTTTCATAAAGAAATTGTCTTGTGATTTCCTGGACCTTCCTTCCCCCTTCCATTTGTACAGCACCAAATTATTTGCCTTGCACAATGACTCTGCCATCTTCAACTGTCCTCCTATTTTATTAAACAAGCTTGAAATAAAGTCCCCCACCAGCACTCAAACCAATTTACAACAGGAACAGTAGCAATACTGTCCATCTTAAACAGCACCATCAATTCAAAAATGCAGAAATTCTCATCTTTGCTAAACTCAATAATCACCTAAAGCAATAATGTCAACACTGCTGAAGAGCTTTTTAGCTGGATATCGTCCAGCATTTCCCAAGAATAAATAATATCATTTGACCTAAATTTATATTATGTCACAATTAACTCCATTTCTTCCACAAACTCCATAAACCTATATGGGTTAACACAAATCATCACTGTAACAATACAACATAATACAATATCCTTCAGATGATCTCTTATTGATTGGATCATTATCTCCCCTCAAAAATGATCATTTCTTCAGTGACTCTACTGGATGTTCTAATTATGCTCGCTAAAAGAAAATACGGTCTCAGTGATCACCTGCCTATGTTTGCCATAGGAAACTATAAGCAACATGTCCAAGAATAAGAATTTAAGTACCTACCATAACGTTCCATGTTAGTTGTCTTCTTCTTGCCTTCTTTCTTGCTGGTTGGGGTTCGGAGCCGACCCTCGGCTCTGACTCGGCCATTTTCTAAAGCTCGAGAGCTACTTACTGGCTTGAGGCCTCCCTATATCCCACAATACCTGGTGCTAGACCCCCAGATCTCGTTTGGAAGACCTAACACCAAAATAATACAAGAGGACAACTGTCCCAAAAACAAGACTTCAGCTAGAGGGCTGAAGAAAAAGGTAGAGGACATAAAACGGTAAAGACTCAGCCAGTGACAAGACTCATAGGAAAACTCTTCTTGGGCCATCTAGGCTAGAGGGATGGAGGGTGGGACAAGAAAGAAGGCGAGAAGAAGACAACTAACATGGAACGTTATGGTAGGTACATAACTTCTTAATGTTAAATTGTCTCTCTCGCATTCATTCTTGCTGGTTGGGACAGCGTCCCTAGCACTTTAGTCCTGCGTGGCTCATCGGAACAGACTCTTGAGCACAGTGGAACCAAAATCAGCTCGACTCCTAGAGGCCCACATCCAATTTATAATGTGAAATGAAGGTATGAGGGGTGGCCCATGTGGCCGCCGCACAAATGGCTTCCATTGGTAGTCTTGCTTGAAAGGCTACCGACATAGCTAAATCCCTAGTAGAGTGGCCTTTAGGTTTAGCAGGGAGTTCTTTATGCCTCAACTGATAAATAAGGGTAATAATAGAGGACAACCACCTGGATAAGGTTACTTTAGATACTGGTCGACCCTGCTTACCCTCCGCATAGGACAGGAAGAGTTGGTCTGATTTCCTTATTTGCTCAGTCCTATGCAAATAGAAACGTAATTGCCTATGAACGTCCAACTGGTGTAATTTGTGTTCAGCTTTGTTGGAATAATTTGGAAAAAAGACTGGCAGATCGATGGATTGATTCAAATTGTTCTGGGAGGGGACCTTAGGAAGGAACGAAGGATTAGTCCTGAGTGAAACTCTATCCTTATGGAAAACTAGATAAGGATGAAGAACACATCCCTTGCTTGAAGTTCAGAAACTCTCCTCGCTGAAGTAATGGCCACCAAAAAGAGGGTTTTCCAAGTAAGCAATTTTAAGAAACAGGAAGCTGCCGGTTCAAAGGGAGGAAGTATCAAGGAAGCTAGGATCAAATTTAAGTCCCACGGAGGCGGGGAATCTCTCACTGGAGGCCTGAACAAGATAGCTCCTTTCAGAAAGGCTTTGCAAAGCTTATGGGACATGATGCTGGTTTCTGACAGGCCCGTATGGAAATTAGAGATCGTCGCTAATTGAACTCTTATGGTGGCCGACGAGAAGCCCGCTTGAAAATGTTCTGCTAAGAAGTCCAGAACGTTATGGACAGAGGCCGTGAAGAGATCTATATTTCTAGCCTCTGCCCAGAAAGAGAAACGTTTCCACTTACTAGCATAAGTCTTCCTGGTTGCAGGTTTTTGTGAGGAAAGGATAATCTCACGCACTGAATTGGAAATACTGTGAAGCCTGGCTAAGGTTGGAAGTGGAGCAACCAAGCACTGAGGGTGAGAGACTGAAGAGACTGATGCAGCCTGCCCGACTGATGGATCAGGAGGTCCGGAACTGGGTCCAGATTCCAAGGCTGCTCTAGAAGGTGACGATGCAGGAATGGGAACCAGATTTGTCAAGGCCAATAGGGGGCAATGAGGATCATCCTGCAACCCAGCACGGTAGCTTTCTGAATTAGTTTGGGAATTAGTGGAAAGGGTGGGAATGCATACAGAAGTCCCTGGGGCCAATCGTGAACTACAGCATCTCTGGGGGAGTGTCCGGGAAGAGGGAAGAGAGTGAAGAAACTGTTGCACTTGCTGTTGAGAGGAGTCGCGAAAAGGTTGCAGCAAAGCTGACCCCATTTGCGGAAGATTCTGTCCGCTACTGTCTGGTTGAGAGACCACTCGCAAGGCATGAGAATAGCTCTGCTTAGCCTGTCCGCTATGACATTGGACTTCCCAGGGATGTGCATTGCCATCAGAATCCGTTGAGAGGAGATCACCCACTGCCATAGTCGGAGTGCTTCTCGACATAAGGGATATGACTTGGTTCCGCACTGCTTGTTGATGTACCACACTACAGACATATTGTCTGTCTGAATTGCAATGGTCCCAGTGGGTAGAGAGGTTTGAAGAGCTTGCAACGCTAAAAGCACCGCCCTCATCTCCAAGACGTTTATGTGCAAGTGGTACTCGTGAGGTTGCCAGGTGCCCTGGATAGTCCTGCCCTGAAAATGCCCCCCCCCACCCGATCAGGGAGGCATCCGTGGTCACCATGGCAACTGAAGGAGAAAGGACAAATGGTCTGCCCTGGAGTACTGATGGAGAGACCATCCACCAATCCAAGTGGTCTTTGCATGATTGTGTGATTATTATCTTGTGAGACAAAGGAAGTTGTTGAAAGGACCATTGGGTGAAAAGCATCCACTGGAGAATCCTCATGTGAAAACGAGCCGGGGAACTAATATGATCGCTGCTGCCATAAAACCTAAGGTTTTTAGGACGAATCTGGCCTGAATCTTTCTGCATCCTAATAATACCTGTACATGTCGGTGAATGTCTGCCACTCTGTCTACTGGAAGCCTTGCAGACAGATCTTTCGTATTTAATCTTGCACCTATAAAGGTTAAGGACTGACAAGGCGACAATGCAGACTTTTCGTTGGAGCATGTTTGGATGGTATAATCCCTGGCTCTTAGCAATTGATGTCTGGTGGTAGCAGTAAGGAGCCAGTCGTCTAGATATGGAAACACATGGAATCCTTGCCGTCTCAGGTGAGTGGTAACCACTGCCATTTGGTGAACACCCTGGGGGCTGTGGTGAGACCAAAGGGCATGGCTCTGAACTGGTAATGACTGGCTCCCAGCCGGAAGCGGAGAAACCTTCTGGAATGCCTGTACATTTTGATGTGGTAGTACGCATCCTGAAGATCTATGGAGCACATCTAATTGTCCTGACCCAAAAAGGGTAGAATGGACTGAAGCGTGACCATCCGGAACCTTGTTCTTGGAACAGACTTGTTTAGTCTGCTGAGATCCAAAATGAGTCTCCAGTCCCTTGCCTTCTTTGGTACCAAAAAGAACTTTGAGTAAATTCTGGATCCTTGCTGGTCTGCTGGGACTTGTTGGATGGCCCATTTTTTTAGCAGTCTTGAAATTTCTTGAACTGCCTGTTCCCTTAGACTGGGTGGAACATCTGGGATGGGGTTGTTTGATTTTAAGGGAGTGTGGACAAATGGGATTTTGTAACCTCCAGATATGATAGACTGCACCCATCTGTCTCGAGTGATGAGACGCCAGGCTTCTGGGTACAGAGACAACCTTCCCCCGACTGCCTCCAAAGGCGGACAGCCGGGCAGCCCCTCAGGAGGGCTGGAAGGGCTTGTCAGAGAAAGATTCTCTGCTGCCCTGATTCTGCGGACCCCCTCTGCCCCGCAGGCGGCGTCTATTGTTCCCTCCTCTGCCTCTGGAATGGAAACTCGCCACTTGTGAGAGGCACGGCTCCCTGGGGTTTCCGGAACCACATCTTCCCACTCTTCTGACCCTTAGGGTATGGTCTAGAGGGAGTGGAAAAATGGACTCCAATGGCAGAGAGAGTCTTGCCTTCCTGCTCACTCCTGGTAAGTGTATCTTTCACCTGAGGTCCAAACAGAGCCGAACCATCAAAAGGGGTGTTGGTGAAAGACGCCTTGAAGGGGTCAGTGAAGTTACATCACCGCATCCAGGCATGCCTTCTCAAAGCCACGCCTGTGCCTGCGGCTCTGCTTGCCCCATCAGCCGCATATGAAATGAGCCACATGGAGGAGTTAACGATAGAATTAAGAGTCGCCAGCTGGGAGTTTATCTTGTCTTGAGCCCCCGCAGCTGATGGATCTTGCAGGGTATCTCCTAGCTCCTTGAGGAGATCCCTCTGAAGACAGGTGAAGTGGCACAAATAATTCAGCGACCGCATGGAGAAGGTCGCTGAAGAAAACATCCACTTCCCATATCTATCCATCATCCTAGACTCTTTATTAGGGGGATGGACAGGTACAGAAGTGTCAGCCAACTCCTTTTTCATGGCAGCTGCTGCCACCATGGCATCAGCAGGAACACCCTTTGTCAGAAACTGTTTATCTTGGGGGGGCCGTGATAAACTTAGTGGGCCTGCGAGGGGTTGGTTCCAGTGTGTCCAGAGCTGACCATGCCTTCCGAGCCACCACTTCCTTTAATGGATCAAAAGGCGGAGACACCCAGGAGGTGGAGGGGTGAGAACCAAACGCATCCAAGTATACCAACTCGTCCTCAGAACCGTTAAGGGCAGACCAGTTCCCCCTTTGCTTAAGGATCTCAAGGATGTCTGAGAAAGAGATCAACATGTTTCCTCTTACATTTCCTCTTTCGAGGGGGCTCTTCTGAAATCTCAGGGGAGGCCTCGGAAGAGGAAGATACACCCAGTGCTGTGACCTGGAGCGTTTGATTCCCTCGCTTGGGGGTCTGGAGGAGGGGCAGAGACCGAAGCAGGCACCCTGGGGGGAGGAGCTGAAGGGGCTGATCGAGGTGCAGTCTCAGAAGTCAGCATGCTCATGACCTTGAAGGCGCCCCTGTCTGGCACAGAAGAGGGTCCCTACTCAGAGGAGATGGGAATCCTCTCTGGCACCGAAAGTGACAGCTCCAAGGCTAATGTAGGAGCAGAGCTTACCTGCGCCGAAGCTCCGAGAGGGAGAATGGTGTCGGACAAGAGTCCGATGCCACCTGCCCCCCTCAGAGCTGAAGAGGGAGTCTCAGTGCCCAGATCCCTCCAAGGACAGAACCATTGAAGAAATCGGAGCCGACGAAGGAGCCAAAAGGGGAAGCATTGGTGCCGACGTTTCCAGGATCCGAGCCCCAACAAGCTCCGGCTCCAAACTGACAGGAGGAGTCAGAGGAGGAACTACTTCAGAAAAGGGAGCAGCCACAGCCCGATGAGGAGGGCTAGTTAATATTTTAGCCAGGGCCTGTGATTTGAGGAGTCTACTAACCACTCTCTCCGAGTCATGATCGGACAGCCTCGAGGACTGAGAAGTGTGGGACCTATGGCTCCGTTCAGACTGTAGCAAAGGTGATCCCGAAGCCGAGCAAATCGACTCCAGGGATGGCGATCTGGATCGCTTACGGCTCCCTGACAGCTCCGACACCAAGGTCAGAGCCGAGAGAGATTTTGATACTTCGGTCTCGGCCAGAACCGAAATTGAAGCAGACGCTCCACCTGGTGACGGCTCCATACTGAGAGCCGATGGCTTGGTGGGCTTAGGGGTTTTAGCTGGCTGAGACTTTGCCGGAGACCCCTCGGGTTTTAGTAAAATCCTGAGAATTAACTTGTTCCTATGCTCCTGCAGGACTCTCAGACTAAAGGCATGACATACCGAGCAAGAGTCCTGCAGGTGTAGGGAACCCAAACAATAAACACAAGAAGTGTGACCGTCTGTCAGAGACATTTTCTGACAGCACGAGTCACACTTTTTGAACCCTGATACCTTGGTATCCTTTGACATGTTATAATAAAAGGAATACCGATGGATAAAATTTTTGACAAGTGCAGAAAATACACACACACACACACACACACACACACACACACACACACACACACACACACACTAGTCCCACACCTTCAACCAAAAAAATTTTAGGTAACTATACTAACAAAAAACTATGAGACTATGATCTTAGACTACAAAGGCTAAACACTACTTCCTACTGAAAACAATATAAAAGGGAAGGGGATAGCCTCTAACTTAAACGGCCTACTTAGGGAGATGGGGGGAGGGAGAAACTCTCTAAGTAAAAACGAGATTCCTAAGGGACAGAAAACACAGGGAAACTAAGACTAGTCTACAGTACTACTCTAATTTAACAAAAGATTCGAAAAATATACACTAACAGTTTAACTACTAAAAATACAAAAGATTAATACGACCTGAGCCAGTGAAGCGCAACCTCGTAGCTGAAGCGGCAAATGAGATCTGGGGGTCTAGCACCAGGCATTGTGGGACATAGGGAGGCCTCGAGCCAGTAAGTAGCTCTCGAGCTTTAGAAAATGGCCGAGCCGGAGCCGAGGGTCAGCTCCGAACCCCAACCAGCAAGAATAAAGGCGAGAGAGACAACTTAACATAGACTATTACAACTAAGAAAGAAACCCTAAGTCCTTCCAGAGAAACTCAACAATTTAAAGTAATGTAACTGGAACCCCCTGAAAATTCTACTCTTAGATAAAACAGTATCAGAATTTAACAGAATGTTATTATCAATCCTAAACTACACCAAGTTAGAACAAAAAGATTGAAAACCAATCCTGCACCTTGAATGACTATAGAAATGTAAGCCAAGAGTCAGAGGCACAAAACATGGAAACACTGGACATATAATGAAATCCCAGCAAAATTTGCAATACTATAAGCAACTTAAGTGGAACAGCCCCAAAATACTTTGAACATCCATTAATCAATTCCTAAACTCAGGACAAATATCTCAGCAAACCCTTTCCATCAACACAATCAGGCACCACAGCTAATCAATTTAACTCCCACATCATAAAAACAGTAGCCACTCTAATCAACCACAGCACCCCTAGCTCAATTACTCCTAACCCTCAAGTAGACAAGAATAATAAGTTCTCCTCAAACCAGTTCCACCTGCACAAATGAAGACATTTTTAACTCAAGTTAAAGCCTACAATCTTAACCCCAATTACAATTAGACTCCCTAGCCTACCCAATTTCCATTTTAATAAAAAATCCTAAATAGTTCCACTTACACAGAGGAGACTCCTCCATAGAAATATTTAACTCAGACTAATAGCTATCATAAACCCTGTCCAAAGTCCTTAAGAAATGCATCCAATCCCCACTAATAAACTATGGTCACGGAAAACTCTCTCTTATCAAGATCTCTGCATGGCTTTTGGTCCCACCACAGACTACTACTGCACTACTCAGCTTTACCAACACAGTAAGCCTACACTGGAATGTAGGCAATGCCATATATGTACTCTTCGTAGGCTAATTAAAACCATTTGATGTTATCCTGCACTAAAAGCTACTACCTAAACTGTCTGCCATAGGACCATCAAGCCCATCAATCACATGGTTTAAAAGTTATATATCCAATAGACAGAAAGAAGTAAAACAGCAAAACAGCTTCCATACAAATACGTCTAACCTGCTGTGAAGAAAATGAATACATTGCCATCTGTGTTAGCATGCCTGGCAGGAGCTTTGTGCATATTCTCAGATCAAGTTGTATTGTATGCCAACATGCCTAATTAAGTTTTTTTAAATGTTGAGCATTTCCCTGTGCAAACAGAATTTTTAAAAATCTGTCAGTGTTTTGATGCATTTCTAACTGCATGTTTGAGATGGGCATTCTGAAGTACTGTAGAGAATCAGCTAAACAGTGAGTGATGTCATTAGAATGTTCTGGCTGATTGACAGAAAAAGAACTTTTTTTTTCAAACAGCTGTTATTTTTTTTAAATAAGACAGTTGAGATAGCAATCAAGTTTGTACTTCACAAACTGCTCAGCACCATCAGTTCCAGTGCTGTGCAGTCAGTGGACACGCAAGAGCTCTCTCCAAAAATTGTAAGCCTGCCTTTTGCCTTGCTGTTATGTGTTAGATTAGATCAGGGACAGTATTCTTTAGTTAGATTAAAAAAGCTTACTTATTAAGGTAGAAGTTTTCTAGAACAATGGACTCCTATCCTGCAGTTTAATTTTACATTTCCAGTGATTGAGTCATGGTGTTTATTGAAAGCTAGTGATTTACATTCTTGTAATCATTTTACTTATTATTAAATGTTTTTCATTACTTTACATTGTGGCTGGAAATCAGTGTTTTTCTTTAGATATTGGAGAGTGCTTCTACCTGTTTGATACTCCCCAGGTCACCTCAAAGGCCTGGTCGCTTATGGTCATAACTATCATTTATTTTGATATTTAATTTTCATAACTGGACACCCATTTAGAAGGGCATGAAGACACTCCAATTTGTGTTAGCATTACCGTATTATTTTGGGAAAGGGACACAGACGGAAATCTGTGTCAAGCTTTCCCAGAAGCATTTGGATATGTGGGAATTGCATTTACTTTGAGCGCGAGTGTATCAGAGGTCTTAAACTGGGACACATTGCTTGAAGTGTTTAATAGGGAGTTACATTTGGGGTGGACAGATATATAGTCCAGTCCCATGAGAAAAGAGCGTGTTCCTGTTGTGCTCTTAGTGGAAAATTGTGAAATATTACTCCTGTTTAAGTGACAGTCTCATATTGAGTCAGTACTGAGAATTGAAGCTCTTTTGTTACTGACCCAGTATAGTAAGGGATGGCACATTAACTGTTGGCAGTCTGGTGGGATATAGCCAGATGTCATACCCGCCATCACACCAAAACAAGTTGTTTTTAAAAATATCTAACCTAGTGCTTTGTTTATCTAGTAGTCTATTCCATGCATCAGCTTCTCAACCTTCCCGTCCGTATCAGTGGGGGTTCTTCAACAATACATCCTTGGCCCTCTATTCTTCAATATTTTCACAAATGACTCCACTAAGCAACCAATTTTATTCTACAGTTGTTGACCGGGATAGTCCAACTGGAGCCAGGTTCATTTTCAGTGGAAGCCGGGGGAGATAAGCTCCGAGTTATCAGATACAATAATACAAGTAAAACAAGAGTACATAAGTAGTATTACCAAAGAATACATAGGCAGACATGAGATACACCTGGTTATAGTCAGGAGAAAATTAACAAAAAATAGTTAAGTTGGGTTATTCATGTTCATGTTGACAGTTACCCGGGCTTGTTGCAGTGGCAAAGCCAGTTAAATGCCATATGTTGTTCGAGTTTAGTTTTAAATTGTCCTAGGGAGGACAACAAAGTAATATTGCCTGGAAGCATGTTCCAGGCTCTGCCTGCAGCATTAGCAAAGAGGACATCTCCAGCAGCATTGTTGATTTTGATTGTCTGAATTAGAAGTTTGTTCGAGGATTGAAGCAGTCTTGGATTGTTGTGGGGGGGGTGATAATATTTTAAGGGCTGGTGTGTTATTTGGGTTATAAAGGATTTTGTTAGCCCTGATCAGCAGGTTATACTGGATGAGACTGGGAAGTTCTAGCCACTCAAGCTGTTTTAGTTTGATGCAGTGGTGTGTTTTAAAAGGCATTCCAGTGGCAAACCTGGCAATATGATATTAACAGGTTGACAGTCTATTTAGTACAGATTTGTTTAGACTGGAGAGAAGGGGGGAGGCGTATAAAAGTGTTGAGAGTAGATGAAAGTGAGCTATAGCCATCTTAGTTGGAGGGGTTAAGAAGGCTTTTATTCTATACAGTGACCCAAGTTTTTTATTGATGTTCTTGATTGTTTGATTTACATGTAGGTCAAACTTTAGGTTATTGTCAATAATGACACCTAGTAATTTTGTAGAGGTGTCGGGGGAAATTACTGTCCCATCTTTTGCATTTATGGTAAAGGTGAAGGCAGCAGACCTAGGAGTTGGAGAGAACATCATTTTAGTTTTTTGGGGATTTAGTAACAATCTACGTTCAGAGAGCCAATTTTCTATGGTACTAAAGGTGGACTGGACTCAGGTCTGTGGGAGAAGTAGCTGAGCAAATCAGGGTGGAGTCATCAGCGTATTGGATACAGCTGATGTTTGGTATGACTGTATACAAGTCATTAATAAAGATGGAAAACAGTAGGGGCCCTAATATGGAGCCTTGTGGTACTCCAAGGGTGCTTGGTAATAGATTAGAGAGCTTGTTCTGCCATAGGACAGCCTGTTGCCTTCCATTAAGGTAGGATGCAAACCGAAGAACGGCTTTAGTATCAAGGTGGAAAGTTTGCAAGGTGTGAACCAGAAGTTGGTGATCAACCATGTCAAATGCCTTGGAAAGATCCAAGAATAGGGCAGAGGATATGTGATTATTGTTATGGTTATTGTTTATGGTATTAGTAAAAGCCACTAACACTGAGGTTGTACTATGGTGTGGACGAAAACCATGCTGGGTATCTGCCATGAGGTGATTTTGGATTAGGTGGTGCATAAATTGTTTTTGTATACATTTTCCATAATCTTTGCAAGTGGAGAAAGTATAGCTATAGGTCTATAACTGAGAATTCCGTAGAGGAACCTCCTTTATGTAGTGAGATTACGTTGGATGTTTTCCAGATGGTGGGAATGTTAGCTTCTGCTATGGTATGACTGATTAGTATAGATATTGGAGAGGTAATGGCATCAGCTGATTTTTGAAGGTACTCAGCGGGAGGTTGGTCAGTGGGGAGTGTGGTAGGTTTTAATTTTTTGATCAAGTTACAGATAAGTGATGTGGACACTGGTTGGAAGAACGAGAGTCAGTTTTTAGAGGTAGTAGTATCAGGGGCAGGGGAGCTAGAAGGTAATTGTCTAGCTAGGGCTTGAATTGTTTCAGTAAAGAAATGGTTAAAACTGTCAGAGACCTCCTTTGGGGATTTATCAATGGTGGCAGCAGGGATAGGTGTAGATGTTTTACCACGGCGGAGTACATTGTTCAGCTCTGCCCAGAACTTCTGAGGATTGTCCTTGTTGGGTGTCTGTAAATTACAGTAGTATTGTTTTTTGTCCTATAGAATACATTTTCTTGTTTCATTCCTAGCATACCTATACTTAACATGATTATGGGGGGCTTTTGTGGAACGCCATTGAGCCAATAGTTTGTTACTGTTGGTAATTTTTAGTCTTGTCTCTTTAGATAGCCATGGTGCAGTTCTTGCTTTTGTACGTTTTGAGTGGGCAGGTGCATGTAGATCAAGAATTCTAAGAAATTTGTTGTTAAAACAGGCAACTGCCTCCTCTAAGGGTAGGTGTTTTAGCATGGACCAATTACAGGAGCTAAGTTCCAGCTGGAATTTGTCAGGGTCAAAGTTTCTTTTGCTCCTAACTTTTCCGAGTAGGGGTTGTTGTGGGGTAATGGCTTTATCCTTAACTATGTAAGTGAGAAGATGGTCACTTAGGTCATTGGGGAGGGTACCAGCAGTGTACAGTTGGAGGTTACTATTTACGAGTACCCAGTAGAGTATGCTATCTTTTTGGTTGGGTTTACCTAGCCTGGTATGGATGGTAATGGTTTGTGTAAATGCATGCAAGTTGATGTGGGTAAAAGGGGATTCTTTGGAACAAGAGCCCCAGTCAATGTTAAAGTCTCCTAGTATTAGTGTTTCTTGGGGGTAGTGACAAGATAGTCAGTGAAGCATGTCTTCAAGTATGGCTACATTATTACCTGGGGGAATACACATACAGATGATGTTGATGCTTTTACTTTTGTTAAGTTGCAATCTAGTGGCAATAACCTCAGAGTTATTTTTCTGAGGTGGTTGAATAACATCTATGGTCACATTCAACTCAAATTTATAGAATACAGTCACCCCTCCCCCTTTCCTGGAAGCATGATCCTGCCTGTGTATATTATACCCAGGTGGTAGCATTTCATTGTCAGTAGTGTAGGTCTTAGACAGACCGAGAACATCAGGGGAGCAGACAGCCAGGAGGGCATGCACTTCGTGGACCTTATTATTAATGCTCCTAATATTAAGATGACAGGCAAGGGGAGAGTTAGTTGGTCTACTGGTTATAGTTTTGTGCCTTGGGTTACAGGTTGAGAGGGTAATTGCATCTGTGGTGGATGGGCCTGGATTGGGGTGAATGTCACCACTGAGTATAAGACTAGGCCTATACTCCGTGATAAGCCTCAGGAGTTTGTTTAAAAGTTTGTAGTAGTGCCTGGATCTAGAGCTAATGTGTCGGGGATGGTATGCTGTATGATTGAAAATGATGTTGAGCTGTACCCAGTGTTAGTGGTATGGCTAAAAGTGGGATATTCTAAAGCTGGGGTGATGGTATGTCCAGCAGGGAACAGATACCCATTAAGCTGTTGGTTTTCATACAAGGTGAGTATATAAGTGGCTAGCAGAATGGGTAGTAAAGAGTAGTATAATATAATGCGGGAGGAGTCAAGTGGTTGGAATCAGTTGTTTGATGACACAACAGAAATAAAAGTCAGATGATCAGAATGGAAGTAGTAGAGTGGATGGAGAAATAATTGTGTTATATGAAAGCTGATAGGGTGTTAATGCAGGGTGGAAGGAGTATGATGGTGAGGGTGATTGGGTGTTGTAATAGGGGTGTGGTAAAGTACCTATAAGTGAAGAGGTACTGAGGGCAGGTGGAAACTGGGGGCAGGGAGGGATGAGAAACGAGCCCGAACACAGCGAGGGCGAGTGGAGCAGGGCTAACACCGACTTCAAGTGTATCCGTAAGCTATATTATGTAAAGTAGTGTTAAATAGAGGCTTATATGTAAACTAGATTTTAAACCGAATCTTTGACTCAGTTTTTAACTGAGTGATTGTCAGTGTTGATATAATCTGTACTTAGTACTAAGGTAAGGGCAGTGTTT
>NC_056739.1:636514501-636614501 GCF_019279795.1 Protopterus annectens | reverse complement strand
AAGGATAACAACATGGCACATGCTGAGGAAGAAAGCCTGGGCTGTCGGGCTATTAGTGGCATTGGAGAAAATATGAGGTTAGTTTGAGAGCTGGAATACTGGGATGACGTGTAAGAAAAGATCTGGAGTTGGGTCCAATATCCAGGGAGAATAACAAAGATGAGACCAAAGGAAGGGGAACCCACACCTGGAAAGGCCAGAAACAAGCAATGAGCTCTTCAACTGAATTGCTTTCTGTAGAAATGTTGGTATCAAAGGAAGTGGGGGATAAGCGTAAAGGAGAATGGATAGCCAAGCATGGACTAGATCAACTGTCGGTGACTCCCCGAGGGGGGAAATCAGGGCAAAATACCTGCTACACTTGTTGTTGTGGGGTGATGCAAATAGTTTGCAGCAAGAGTGGCCCACCACTGACTGACTGGAAGACCACTCGTATGGCATCAGAATGGACCTGCTTAGTTTGTCTACTAGTATATTGGATTTTCCTGGAATGTGTGTTGCTATTAGAAAGTGGTTGGAGGAGATCGCTCATTGCCACTCTCATAGCCTTTCAGCATAGATGGTTAAGACCGGGTTCCCACTTTATTTTTCATGTACCAGACTACATACATATTGTTGGTTTGAATTACAATAGTCCCTTGAGGAACAGCATCTTGAAATGCCTGCAACACTAAAAAGACTGCTCATCTCCAGAATGTTGATATACAAATTAGTCTTTTGGGGGGGACCATGTGCCTTCAACAGTCCTTCCCAAATAATGTCCCACCATCACAATTGGGGAGTGTCCATGGTCACTGTGACCAATGGGGGAGGAAAAACAAAGGGCCAGCCTAGGTAAATGTCATCTGACTGGATCCACCAGTGGATATGGTGTTTGCATATTTCTGTAAGCTTGACTAGAAATAAGGGCCGTCGAAGAATAGACCAGTGAACAGCTAGTCTCCACTGAAGGACATGGATAAAGTACCACGATAAGGGAAGTAGAACTATTGCTAATGCCATGGACCCTAAAGCTTGGAGAATTAATCTGGCTGGCTGAGCCGGATAAGACAGAATTTGATGAACATGAGACCTGAGTGCAGCTATGCGATGAGTAGGCAAAGAGGCAATCTGCACTGTTTTCAGATGTGCACCAATAAACTCCAGGCATTGTAATAGTGTCAGGTTTGATTTGGCATAATTGACTGTAATAACTAGTGAGTGACAAATTTGAAGCAAATAGTCCATGGACTGTTGTAGGAGATGCATGGTATGGGTGATGAGGAGTCAGTTGTCTAGGTATAGAAACACTCAGTCCTAGTCTCAAGTGAGCTCCCACTACTGCCATAAATTTAGTAAACACCAAGGGGGGCTGTGGTGAGTCCAAAGGGCAGGGCTCGGTAGTGACTTGCTCCCAGTCAAAACTGTAAAATGTCTCCGGGAGTGCCTATTTTGATGTGATAGTACACATCCTGAAGATCTATGGAAAACATCCAATTGTTGTTTCTTAGAAACGGTAGAATGGACAGAACCATGACCATTCGGAACTTTGACTTTTTCATGAATTTAATTAGTGTGCTTAGCTCCAGATTTGGTCTCAGGTCTCCTGACTTTTTTGTCAGTAAAAAGAACCAGGAGTAAGTTCCAAATCCTTTTTCATCTGGTGGGACCTCCTAGATGATTCTTGTCTAGCAGCTTTTGAATTTCTTGTGCTGCAGCCTTCCTCTGAATGGGTAGAATGCTTCTTTCTTTTGGAAATTGGGGTCTGGGAAAATGATATGAAGTAACCTCTAGATATTATTTTTAGCACATTTTGTTACAGCAGTCCAGGCTTCTGGGTGCAAGGACAGGTATCCCCCAACTCCCTCCAGAGGTGGGCAGTTGGGCAGCACTTCAGGAGCACTGAAATGGTCTATTCAGGAAGGAATCTCAGAAACCCTGATTTTGTGGGCCTCCTCTGTCTCGAGGGTGATGTGTTCTGCTAGAACTGCCTCCTCTGCCTCTGAAGGAGTTGTCTCCGTGTGAATCCTGGATAGGTCCCGGAGATTTGCAGAGCCACATTTTCTTAACACACCTTTCTGATTTTTTGAGAAAGTCCATTGATAGGTAGAAGGCAGACAGGGTCTTTTCTTCTTGTTCACTGTGGGTAAGCATTTCTTTCATGGAAGGGCCAAATAAAGATGTTCCATCAAAGGAAGCATTGAAGAAAGATGACTTGAAAGGCTCTGCAAAGCTGGATAGCTGCATCCAGGCATGTCTCCTTTCAGCAATGCCTGAACCAGCTGCCTGTGAGGTATCTTCTGTTGCTTGAGATCAACATCATGGATGCACTGAAAATTGACAAGAGTGGCCAGCTGAGAAGATGAAATCCCCTGCATGCATGGACAACTTACAATAATGTAATGTAAGCTAATGGAGCTTTTCTCCATACTTTCCCAGCAATCAAAGACAGACAAATAAATACATAAATAACAACCATCTTTGCGTGGTAAACAATCGTATATTCCAATGATCTTCTGATTGTCCACTAATAAGTAGGTCTCATCACACTCTAAATTCACTTGCACTCTTCCCTCCCTCTGTATTCTGTGTATACATCACCCAGATATTCTCTTTCTTCTGTTTTTCATGATGGCAACCTCCATTCTTCTTCTTCCATCCGGGTTACAAATCTTATTACTTCCCCAACAGTGTGCTGCACCTGTTCTACCATTTCCTTATCACATTTCTCCTCTTAACAATATTATTTACATCATTTTTGCAGCTATAGCATCTACACCATTTTACAACATTCCCCAATAAAAAAATGTATATCTATTAATTTTATTACTTACATGTTTAAACAAACTACCCTACATCCTCCCTGTATCAAACTAGTGCCCTACATCTCCAAAATACATGTCCCTAGTCTCCTCCTGCATCCTCCACACAACTCTAACTGCTCTCAACCTGTGCTGGAAACATTTCATACAACTTCTCAGGTGTGTAACAGTATTTTTGCAAGCACTTCTATGCAAATATTCTAAGTTTTCTTGTCTGAGTCACCTTCCATGTCACTGTGAATCTCTCTTTCCTTGCCTCATCTTCAAACTCCATATCAAAATATCTAGCACAAGCTGCTCTTATTTTGATAATTACCTATTTTTTTAATTTCTCCATTGCAGACTCTATAACTAGCTTATCCCTCATCTAAAATCGATTCTCTTTTAGTCCTTAAGTCAACGTACCATTTCAATAAACCTGGTCAATCTTCCTACCTTCGTTTAAGTAACATGCTTGCTCTTTGCTGCAAACTTTTTCCCTGTTGCATATTTTCTCATTAAAAAGTCCCAAGTCATAAGTCCACCTCCTGCACACATGTATACCCTACACTTCACCTCTAGTTGGGGATTCTGCCACTCTCCCACAGTAGAATTTCAATGTACATCTTCTATTATTTCTCTCTGCTGGCAGCAGCACCTGTCTCGATTGTTTCAGTTCTCCCTTTTGATACAGCTGACTGACATGTCTAATCAAGTCCAATAATGGGGCCACATCTTTTTTGCTTTCCTTCCCCATAAAACTTCCACTGGGTGCAGTTACTGAAACCATGGAAACCTTAACCCTTAGCATTTCCTTCCATCTAGCAGCACATGAGGCTAGGTGACACTGCTCCCACACTGCTGTCTGCATCTTTAGTGCCCCCTACATCTGGCAGTTCTAATCCCCTACTGGCAACATTACTTGATTCCTAATCTCCTAGTGGCTCTTGGCAACATTACTAGAGTCCCAGATTACCCAGGGCCTAGACCCTTCACATATCTCCATTGGAAATCCATCATCCAACCCTTCAACTGATTTATTTATATTTGTTTACCAGGGTAGTGCCCCTTTTGCTTAAGGAGATTCTGAAATGCCTGCTGAGGTATGGTACAGTATCTGCACAACCACAGGACTAAAATCTTTAGATGCAACTCTAGGTCCAGCAACTTAGACATCTGCAAATTCAATATTTATCACCTCCTATGCTACCTCATACTTCTGTACACAGAGCTCCAGAATGGAACAATCAAACCCAAACATATTTTATTACATACACCCAACCTGCCTGGTGTATTTGCTTATGCACGATATTTATTCCCAATGCTATATACACACACACACACACACACACACACACACACACACACACACACAGCCGATATATGCATGTGTGTATGTATCTATATATATATATATATATATATATATATATGTATATATATATATATATATATATATATATATACACACACACACACACACACACACATATATATATATATGTGTGTGTGTGTGTGTGTGTGTGTGTGTGTGTGTGTGTGTATGTGAATATATATATTATATATATATATATATATATATATATATATATATATATATATATATATATATATATATATATATAAAAATATATATATATATATATATATATATATATATATATATATATATATATATATATATAAATAAATACAACACATACACACATATATATATATACACATATACATATACATACATAGGTTCATAGGTTGATACTAGGCTACTGTCCCTAGGGTCTATATACGCCTAGCCAAAAAGGTACCTGGCTTTTGCCACCCAAGAAATTTATTTTCCTGTGCCCCTGTCGAACAGAGCCACAGAAGTGATCCCCGGGGTGAATTTCCAATTTCCCATCCAATCATCAAGATTTTTCTTGAAGAGTGCTAGTGAGGAGCTCTGTTTGACATAGATAGGTAGTCTGTTCCAGAGTATGGGAAGTCTCTGGGACAGGAATCTATCCCTCCAGCATGTTCTGTTTATTGTGGTGACAAGGTTTAGGTCCCTACAGCATGTAGCTCGGAGGGATTGGGATTTCTTTAAGTGGGCCATGTCCAACAGCTCTAGGTTTGACATAGCTTTGTATGTTAGGCAGAGATTGCCTCTGAGTAGGCGATATGCAACAGAGTACAGCTGGAGTTTTTTGAGACTGTCTGCATAAGTTTTTTGAGACTGTCTGCGTAGGGCATCTGTTTGAGGCTGGTAATCCTCTTTGTGAGGTATTTCTGAGGCCTCTCCAGTTGTTCTAGATGTCTTGTGAGGTACATACCAAAAGGGGCGCTGTACTCTATAATGGGTCTAATGAGTGATGAGTAAAGGGGAACAATGACCTCTTTTTCTGTATGAGAAACATTTTGTGATGAGGTGTGCCACGTAGAAGGATTTCCTGACCACTGTGGCGATGTGATTATCAAAGGAGAGACTACTGTCCACCTGTGTCCCAAGGTCTCTTATCACACCTTCGGGGTTAAGTAGACTGCCACCTATGGTTCATGGGTACAAAGTTTTTACCAAAGGGGATGACAATCCCCTTTTTGGCATTGAGCTTTGACACCAGGCATCTGTCTCAGTGAGGCCCTTTTGTAGGATGTCCACATCGTTAGGAGTTTCGATTATGGCTCTCAGTTTGCAGTCATATATATATATATATATATATATACGTTTTATATAATGATATATAATTATATATATATATATATATATATATATATATATATATATATATATATACACACACATACATATATATATATATATATATATATATATATATATATATATATACATATAAATACATACATATAAATACATACATACACACACACACACATGTATATATATATATATATATATTTTTTTTTTTTTTTTTTTTTTTAATCCTCTATCTTGTCACCAGACTTGTCCAGAATATCAAACAGTAGAGCCATATCTCCCTTTGGGTTTCCCAAAGCTCGCATTACATCATCCATATACAACATTACTTTAAGTTTTAGTTCCCTACTGGCATACTTCTACACTACTATTCCTAACTTTTCCATAAGAGGCTGCAAATACAAAGCAAATAGAAGTGGAGTAGAAACAGGGACACCTCTGGCTAAGCATGTGCATTTTCTTAATTCTCAACTGAAAGCGCACTACACATCCTTCTGATTAACACCAATACATGTATTCTCAAGAGCCAAAGTCCATTAACATAAGCCCCTTAGTCTGAATCTCTCCCATCTTATCGTTGTTGTTAGTATTTCCATACAAACATACCACTCAAAACAATATACAATTCAAATATTTTGTCCATAGCTGAAATAACCTCTGATCTTCCATTGGGCCCATGTCAGTACTGGCTCTTTAATTCCCTTTCCATCCATAATAGCAAAAAAGACTAACCTCTGTCGGAGTTCTACATCTCTCATAATTTAGGGTTTATTTATTTTATTTATTTGATTTATTTGGTTATTACTGTTAACTACTGAGATATTTGATGGTGCTAAGCTGTAACTGCTGTTCAGAACTCCTATATGTTTTGAGAGCTAGCTAATGTTCTAACTTGCAAACTGCTTGTTTTTTTATCTTATTATTTATTATTTTATTTACATTTGTTAACCGTCTGTCTGACTGGACACAGGTCCGTTTTCAACGGAGGCCCGGGGAGAAAAGCTCCACATTAAGTATTATTTGCATTATACAGTTAAAAAAAACATAGCATTTAAATATAGACATTAGTCCAGTTAAAGACACAAGACAAGAAGAAAACAGATGTAAAACAGCTGTAGAGCATAGTACAATTTTAAAATATGGTGACATATACTAAACGTGGTTAAAATGTAGTTGAGATTCATCAGTGAACAACTGATACAAACTGTTTTTGAGGTACATAACAGCCATTAGCAGTTGTTGCTACAAGAAGTTAGGATTATGTGGTAGGTAGCTGGGGAACATGAGTAGCCAAGCTTGCTAAGAGTAGGTTGTTGATAGGGGGCTGAGAGAGGTAGTGGGTGGGGGGAGTGAATGGTATTAGAGGGGGGGTTGCAAGGGCATATCTGGCAAGTTTTGAAGTGTGATTTTAGTAAGGATTTAAAGTGGGTGCAAGAAGTTACAGAGGTAATTGAGGATGGGAGGGAGTTCCAGAGTTTGGCTATAGTGCAGGAGAATAATGCTTCTCCAGCAGAGTTAATGGCTCTTGTGACCTGTAGGAGGTTTTTGTGGCTGGATCTTAGTGGTCTCGTGGTTATGTAGGGTTGGAGTAGATTCTGGAGGGATGGGACTTTTAGTGGTTGGTTTATTAGTTTGTGGGTGAGTGTGAGTTGGTACCATTGAAGGAGGTGGGCCAGTTCTGCTAATGAGAGACAGTGGTGAATATGGTAGGAAGCCCCTATGGCGAATTTGGCGATTTTGTTGTAGCAGGTTTCAAGCTTATTTAGATCGCATTGTCTAAGGTTAGTAAATATTGGAGAGGCATACAGTAGGGTAGAGATAAGATGAGAATTTGCTACCGAAATTTTAGCTGCTTTGGTAAGTAGTTGCTGATTTCTATATAATGCTCCTAGATTTTTGTGCACTTTTTTAATGGTCATGGAAATGTGAATGTCAAATTCAGTTTATTGTCTATTTCTACTCCTAGTAATTTGGTGTGTTCTGTAGGATGGATGGTGGTGTTGTCTTTTGCCGTGATGTTAAAGTGAGAGCTGTCTAGGGTATGTTTGGTGGGTTGGAAGATTAGTAATTTTGTTTTGTTTGGGTTGAGTATTAGTTGAGCATTGGATAACCAAGTTTCAATAGAAGAAAATGCTTCCTGTGTGACTTTTTGCAGTTCTGGTAGGGAGTGAGCTGTGCAGATGATGGTTGAGTCATCTGCGTATTGTATGAGTGTGCCATGTGTTGTGGCTGAGGCTAGATTATTGGTGAAAATAGAGAAGAGTAGGGGTCCCGGGATGGACCCTTGGGGAACTCCTATGGAGACTGGTAGTTGGGGGGATAGGTTGTCCTGCCAAACAACTGCTTATTGGTGGTCAGATAGGTAACTCTGAAACCAGTTGATGACTGGTGGAGAGAAGAATAAGTTATTGAGAAGAGTGATGAGTTGTTTGTGTGGGACCATGTCGAAAGCTTTAGAGAGGTCTAGGAAGGTAGCTGAGGAAAGATAACCTGCATTTTATTTTGTAGGATAGTGTTAGAGAAAGAGAGTAAGGTGGTGGTGGTGCTATGGTTAGGTCGGAAACCGTGTTGTGTGTTGGAGAGGAGGTTGATAGCAAGGAGGTGATCTGAGACTTGAGAATGAATGCATCTCTCTAGTATTTTGGAGAGTGGCGAGAGAATAGCTATGGGGCAGTAACTGGTTAGATCTGTAGAGGGGCCTCCTTTGTGTAGGGGAATTATGTGTGAGACTTTCCATAGTGTAGGAACATAACTTTCTGACAAAGATCTGTTAATCAAGAGTGATACGGGATAGGCTAGAGCATCAGCTGCAAGTTGAATGTACTCACCTGGGAGGTTGTCTGCTGCTAATCTGGTGGTTTTAAGTTTACTTAGTAGTTGTTTTATTTTGGAGATAGGAATAAGAGAAAGAGAGAAGCTAGTTGGGAGATTGTTAGTTCTAGTTGATGGTGTGGGTTTATGGGGGGGGGGTTGTGTTGTCTAGCTAGTGATAGTATGGTTTGTGTGAAGTGATTGTTGAAAGAGGTAGCAATATTTTCGGAGGAGTAAGTTAGGAGTGGGTGTACTTACTTTACCTGGGTGGAGGATGGAGTTTATGGAGGACCAGAATTGTTTGGGGTTATGTCGGGAGGAGGTAAGGGCAGACTGGTAGTACTGGATTTTGTCCCGTTTTATAAGCTTTTTGGTTCTATTGCACATTTCTAGGAATTTTTGCCTAGTAGAGGGGGTTTTGGTTTTGTGTCAGTTGTCCCATGCTTTATCCCTGTTTTTCATTTCAGACTTTGTGTTTTTTTGTAGCCATGGGGATTGTTGGGCTCTAGTTTGGGAACGCCTTATAGGGGCATGGTAATTAGGAATGTTTTATTAAAGTAGACAACTGCGTCATCTAGTTTGAGGTATTTTGGAGGTTGCCAGTTAGTCTTTTAGGGATGAGCTGAATGAGAGAGGGTTGAAGTTAGTTTTTTTGCGTATTTGACAGTAGATGATGGGTTTTGCTTTATAAAGGTGTTTTCTTAGTAAGAAGGTTGGGGAGTGATCACTGAGGCTGTCAGATAAGCAGCCTGCTATATATGACTGGGGGCTGTTATTGACTAGTATCCAATCAAGGGTAGTGTGTTTGTTGGAGTTATTTATCCTAGTAGGTGACTGGACTAGTTGGGTGAAGCCATGAAGATTTACATGATGGGTTGGGTGGTTGCTACAGCAGGATTGCCAGTCAGCGTTAAAGTCTCCTAGAATTAAAGTTTATTGGGGTAGATGGTAGGTAGTCCAGTTGAGGAGGTTTTCAAGTGGAGGGATGTTGTGGCCAGGTGGGAAGTAGCAACCTATTATGTTTAGGGTTTTATTTTGGTTTATTTTAAGGTTTCTGCTAACTTTAAGATCTGGATGTCTAGATGTTGCTTAAATATTATAGCTATGCCACCTCCTTTTTTGTTTAGTCGGTCTACTTTTAGTATATTGTAACCAGCAGGGAGGATTTGCTCATTAGTAATGTGTGGTTTTAACCATGTTTCTGTAAGGATCACTACATCAGGGGAGTAGACGTCTATGGTGGCATGGAATTCATGCACCTTGTTGCATATACTTCTAATATTTAGGCTTATCAGAAGGATGTTGGTTGGCTTTTTATTGGCTGTGATTTGGAAGATGTGGTTTGTAGTCTGATTATGAGGGGAGGGGTTGGAGATAGAGGGACCAAGATTAGGATGGATGTCTCCACTGAGTGCTAGGTTGGATATGGATAAGATTATTAGTTTTATCAATTTCTGTATATGCTTGCTTATAACGGAAGTTTTTTATTGTGTTCTGTGGGCAATAGGTATGGTGGTAGGGTTATGTTAGGTTGAGGGGGTTGTTTTTAGTTTAGGTACTGTGGTCTGTAGTCTATGTACAGGGTGTATTGGGAAGGTTGTTGACCTGATGAGAGAGTAGTAGAGTAGAGGTGGGATATGAGTGGTGGCGCGTGTGGTGGTACAGTGGTAGTGGTTGAGTGCAGGAATGGTGGAGATTTGGTAAGATGTGATGTATGCAAGGAGTGTGCATGCAGTGACTATAGGTATGGTGTGCTTGTACACATTAGCTGAGTAGGAGGGATAGTAGTGAGAAGTTGTAGGAGTAAGTATAGGTGTGGTGATTTTATAGGTTGAAGGGTGGGAGGGGTTACCATTTGTAATAAAGGTAGGACCACTGGGGGTGGGAGGGAATTGGGGGAAGGGAGAGGAGCGTAGCAGGCAACAGATGAAGGAAGACTATCAATAGGTTTATAGGTTATAATGAAAAGGGCTGGCCCGGATTAGGCTGCAATTGTTCTTATGGGGAGGGGGAGGATCAGAATAGACCAGAAAAGTGGTGGATAGCAATAGTATGATGAAAAGGGCTGGCCCTGATTTCACAGATATGCAAGTCTACAGAAACAATAAGAAAAGGCAGTAGTTACTCTGACTTGCTTGTTTTGCATACCTTTCTTACTGAAATAAAATAAGTCAATTTTACCAAGGAGTTATGTGGAAATAACGAAGACAACAATTTATAAGAGAAAAGGTTTAGTAGAAGTAGAGAAACAGCAGAGCATAGAAATAGTACAGCATCTAAAGACAGATTGCAGTTAGAAGTGCAGAATGGGGGGCAGCTAATGTTCTGAAACAATAAGAAAATCAGTAGGTACTTTGGACTTGTTTTGCATACCTTTCTTTTGAAATAAAAAAAACACTTGTAACCAGGAGTATGTGGGATTTAGAAAGACCACAAGTTATAGGAGAAAGGGTTTAGTAATACTAGAAAAACAGCAGGGCTTTCAAATAGTTGAAACAGCTTGCAAAGGAAGACTGCTGTTAGAAAGTACAGTATGGGGAGGGGCAAACTAACATCTGTGATGGAGTGCTTTACTTAAAAATAGAAATTAAATAAGGGCTAGCAATTAATTTTGTCTGGAGGATAAAACGTACTTTTTGTATATTTTGAAAATAACACTCATTCCAAGGTTGCCTGGTTCTGTTAAAGAGCACTGCATGCCAATAGATCAAACTTGGCTTGGTGGGGATCCAGGGAAAGTAGAATTAAAAGGAGAAGCTGGGAAGAAAAATAATCAATATTAATACAAAATCCTGCTGTTTCGCAGAAGTCATTCATGTTCTGATTACATTTGTAAACATTCCTATGGCATGCTACTGTATTTAGAAGACTTGCAGGCTGGACTTTATAATTGCTTTTACAGAAGGCTAAGTGAATGCAGTTCATGTTACTGTTAGTTCATACTGAATAACATAGCTCTAGAATTATTGTCCAAAAACAGCCATACTTTGCTTTGTGCATTATATCCTGTGTGTATACAGCTGTTATCACTGGACTTAGAGGCTGTATGTTACTGTTCTTAGTCTGTGGTTTTACAGAGCTGATACTGTATGCAATATAATCAATTTTAATTATAATGTAGGCAATATAATTAATTTTACTCTCCATCTCTATTTCTTGCATGCTCTCCACTTCACATTCCTGTAACCTTTGCACTAATTCTGCCTTATTTATCTTTATTTTTTAGTTTCCACAGGTTTCTTTCCTGAGTGACCCCCCCCCCCCCCAACCTGGGCTTCACTTCATAAAGCAATTTCTACATTCTCCACTGAAGCTGGCTATCTTAACTAAGTAAAACCTCTGGGAAGCAAGAACCTGACTCCCTCCAGCTTTTCAATTGTAATAGGTGAACTACAATTTAGTTTTTGTAAATTGTTGAGACTTAATGGTGTATGCACAACAACAGTGAAGGGATCTCGCCAATTGCCACTAGATTGGGCTATACTACTTTGAATCAGCCTTACACTCAGTGTTCCAGTCCCAAGCATTTACATTTTAATTTGGTAAAGTAATTTCGCTCCTTCCTTATTGACTACACTTGCTAGTTTACCCCTAGGATCCAATTAAAATTAGCCTGAAAATTGGTGGTAAATTAAAAAAGAATAAAACAAATTAAAGTACAGCCAACAACACTGCTTACATACAATCATACAAACCAAACCACAAGCCCAAGGTAACTCTCAGAGTCAGTGTTAGCCCCACTCCACTCGCACTCGCTGCGCTCGGCTCACTGTGCTCCCCTCCCTACCCCCAAATTCCACCCACACCCACTAGCGCTAAATTTAAACCGGTCTTTACTACTCCCCTCCTGCTAAGTACCAATCAGCACCTCACACATCATTGAGCAACCCTGCCCCCTTAACCCATTTCCTTCTCGCTCATTCTTCCACACCCTGTTAGCACAGTCAGCCATCAAATTTGGCTCGCCCCCTATCAAAATTCAAACAAGCAAAAAAACACTCATTACCCAAATGCCTATACTGTTTCTATTTTACAATCTCACTGCCTATGAACAAACACTTGACCATGCTATTCACTACCCAAATGGTCAGACACCCACGACTTCACACAACACCAAACACTTCACCTTCCCCTGCACACCGAATATACCACCCTCTATAAAATACCACCCCTGTACAGCCACAAAACATAATCCTAAAGATAAAAAGACTATATAAAGCTTATAAACAAACTCCTAAAGCTCAGAATATCCTGTCACTATAACCTTATAACACATGGAGACATTCATCCCAACCCTGGCCCACCCATACCCAATAACCTCCACTCCCCTACCATAACCCCCACAGTCAAGCTACCCATGAATACTCCCACTAGTTCCCTCCTAGCATTTCACCTAGAAGTATTAACAATAAGATTCCCAACCTGCACGCCCTCCTAGCATCCCAACCTACACGCCCTCCTAGCAACCCACTCCCCAGACATTATGTGTCTTATGGTAGCCTGGCTAAAACCCAGTACTACTGACAATGAGATACTACCTCCAAGATACAATACTCACCGGTTAGACCGTGCTACAAGGAAAGGAGGTGGGATAGCAGTCCTTTACAAAAATACTCTAACCATTAATGGAGACACCATTCAACCTCCCCAATTCAATGACGCGGAACTCCTCATAACCAAGCTACAGATTAACTAAAACAAACACTTTAACATTGTCTGTGCATACATTCCACCAGGCAACAACCTAAACACCCTAGAAGATCTCCTTTACTGGTTATCCACTACCTATCCCCAAGAAACCATAGTTCTTGGTGATTTTAACACCCTGCTCCTCCAACCTCCCCCCCCCACTCATATAAACTTATCTGGGTTTAAACAGACCATAACCTCTCCCACTAGGATAAACAAACCAACCAACAAGGAAAGTATTCTAGACTGGATCCTAGTTAATAACCAACCTCAACTGTACACAGCTGGTACTCTCCCTGATGACCTCAGCGACCATTGTCTAACCTATATCATAAAACATAAGGCAGGAAACCCTCACCAGCCCAAATATAAAACATTCAGAAACAGGAAAAACTTTGATGCTGCTATATTCCAAAATGAATTAAAAGCAGTTGACTGGTCAAAACTAAAAAAAAATCTAACATTAGAGGAGGCCATAGATCACTTAAGTATCCTTACAGCACCATGGCTTACAAAAGATACCAAAGCAAAAATCAAAACTAGAAACAGAGCCTGGGCCAGCTGAAGAACAACCAAAGCCCCACTTGACCGTCTAAAATATCGTCAACTCAGGAATTATACAAAAAAATCTATTTTACTGGATAAAAAAAGCTTCTACCAAAATCTCCTACAAAAACACCATAACAACCCTCAAAAGTTCTGGGCAGGCTTAAATCAACTACTTTGTCCAGGTCACTCCACCACCTCAACCCCGGCTAACTACACCCATAGTTCCCAAGAGACAATAGCTAGCACCTTTACTAACTTTTTCACTGAAACAATGCAATCCCTAGCAAATCAACTAACCCCCTCTAACTTAAACCACATGGCTAATCTACCTAATAAATCACCCGGAATTTGGCTTCCAACCAATATCCATTAGTTTTATCAAAACACTTCTAAAAAATCTAAAACCTACCACCCTCGCTGCTGACCTCCTCCATGCAGAGTACCTGCAAATAGCTGCAGATGCCATTGCATATCCCATATCTATCCTCATCAATTGAACCTTATCCGAAAATGCTATCCCCTCCCTCTGGAAAATATCTCACGTCATCCCACTCCATAAAGATGGTAGCTCCTCAGACATATCCAACTATAGACCCATTGCCATTCTTTCCCCACTAGCCAAAATAATGGAGAAATGTGTACACAAGCAACTAATGCAATACCTTTCACAGAATAACTTACTATCAGACTCCCAGCATGGCTTCAGGCCATACCACAGCACCACAATCAGCCCTCCTTTCCTTTACTACTGCCATAAACAAAACAGGAATGACAATAGGCTAACATCTGCCCTCTTTCTTGACCTATCAAAAGCCTTTGACATGGTCAACCATGAACTTCTCATTCTTTCACTAAAATCTATTTCCCTCAACAAGCCTGCTATCCAGTGGTTCCAGTCCTACCTGATTGGTAGACAGCAGGCAGTACTATGGCAGGGCAAACTCTCCAGCCAGTTACCTCTCACACTTGATGTCCATCAAGGGTCCATAGCAGGTCCACTACTCTTCTCTATTTTTATCAACAACCTCCACACTGCTATCCCTAAAGCCACCTGCATCCAATACGCAGATGATTCCACTCTCATCTGCTCAGCCACCTCCCCATCTGACTTGCAAATCTTAACCCAAAATACATTTAACACTATCGAGAACTGGCTCACCAATCAACACCTACTTCTGAACCCCAATACAACTAAATTTCTACTCTTCTCTCCCACTAGTAGATCCACCACACTTTCATTCTCTGTCACATCTAACAATGGTACCACTTTTTCTCCAGATAATCACACCAAACTGCTAGGGATTATCATAGACAATAATCTCAAATTTAACCTACAGGTCAACAAAACCATACAGATCATCAATAAGAAGCTCGGATCACTGTATAGAAACAAGACATTTTCAACCCCACTGGCTAGGACTGCAATCGCCCAATCACACCTACTCTCTTATATGCCTCGCCTGTACTCACAAACCTCAACAAATCTGAACTAGAAAAGCTGTCCCACAGCTACAATCATATTGCCAGATTCACTACTGGCTCCACCTATAGAACCCACCACTGCCAGAACCTTAAACAACTAGAGTGGCTAGAATTGCCCAGCTTAATTCAATCCAATCAACTCTTAATAGCGCACAAAATTTTATACCACCCGGAGGATACCCCCTCACTTAAAAATATTATTAAGCCATATAGCAATCTAAGATACCTACGGTCAGCCGATAAACTACTGGTCCAAACCCACAAAGCTGGTGAATCCCAGTTTGCCAACTTCATTGGCAAAACCTGGAATTCGTTCCCAAACTATATAACCCTACAATCCTCCAAAAGTCTCTCAAACAGTATCGCCAAGTGAATTGGCTATGCCCATGTACCAACCCTGATTAAGTTATAAACTAAAAGCATATTCTGTAATTATCATAACTTGTAACTACATCACCAAGCTGTGCTTCCAATCTGATGTCTTACTTTTAATTCTCTGTCCATGACAATTGTAAGTCCCTACTAGGGAATCACTACTAACCCATTGTATATAATCACTTTGTTTTTATAATTGTTTGCTAACTTCTGTGTAATCTATGTAAGTTTGTCTTTGTGGAGCTTTTCTCCCCGGGCCTCCGCTAAAAATGGACATGTATCCAGTCAGACTATCACGGTAAACAAATGTAAAATAAAATAAATAAATAAGGGCAAAAAGAGGAAAATGCATCTCCTACTTTCCACCATTACCTCCCATGTAGGATCCTCCTTCTCCAAGGTATCTTATTCCTTTTTCCTGGTATGTTGCCTTACCTGGGTGACATATAATACAATACAAAACAAAGCACATAAAGTGAAGCACCATTAGTCTGTGGATCCATGTAAAAAAAGTTCCTGCTCCTACTGACCTCCACCTAGCAGGGACAGCCAGAATCTGACACTTTTTTTTTAATCAGCCAAGTAGAAAACGGTGGCATCTCAACCATTTGCCTGGCTTTCTTGGCATTTCTGCTCTCCATCTCCTCCTCCTCCACGCATGGCACATCAGGAACCACCTCTTATTTCATCACGTCTGCCTCCCCCAGGTCACCTCCTTTAATCATCTATGTCCTCCTCTTTGTTTCAGAAGTCTTTAGAGGCAATCTGTCTCTACTCTTCAGACTTGGACATTCTAACCGCCCTCCTCTCCTCCACAGTAACATGTTGTCTAATTCACTATCTCTTCATATCTCAGATTGCCCTGCTGAATTAGCTTCATCTTTTAATTCTTGTTCTACCACCTAATCCCCACTTCCTTACTGTTCAATCTCCTTTGGTGCTTCCCTTCCTCCTCCACTCAGAGTTGTTCCTTTCTACCATGTGTTAGTACTCTTCATTGTTTCTACGTAGAACTTAAGTTCTACTATAACAGTGCACCCTTCTTTGCCTCTGATATTTTATAAGGGCTGAGCACACAATACACCCTACCAACCCCCTCCTGCTTTAAATACCACAACACTGGTCCCATTTCCACTCTTTCACCATTTTAACTTTTGCCTTTCCCATCATCAGGCCCCCTTTTTTTAAGCTGCCTGTCTTAATATAAACTCTTCCATTGAGTAACAATGCATTTTAACAATTATATACCTGACTCTTGCATATGGGCTGCCACTTGATTGTCCCAACCTGTCTCCCATCAGTGGATACCGTCCTCAGCTAACCTTAACCAGTTCAGTGACCCAGCCCTAAGAAAATATGGTTAAGGCCATCTCTCTATGGCTTCTGTTACTCCTATTAAATAGAGCACCAAAAAAACACAAGATAAGGAATGCGCCGTTGAATTTATTCAGACACAAACACAGAAGTAAAATGCAAAGCTTTTGAACAAAGCACTTTCTCAATGCATGAATACTGGTGTATCAGTGAACTTATTTATAATTCGAATTAACCAATAAAAAACAAGTTTAGTCACATGACCATTTACAACTTAAAACAGAGTTCAAGTATAAACCTAAAAAATGTCTGACAAATAAAAACATGGATAAAAACACCAATATAAGCGCGCGCACACACATTTATATATATATATATATATATATATATATATATATATATATATATATATATGGTGAGGTGATATTAAGCTTGCTATTGAACTGGCAGAATGTAAGTGGATAGATTTCTTTAGAGCATCTGTTGGTCCTGGATTAAAACAGGAGTATATTTGATTTTATTTTTTCCGGGTTGGCTATAATATATATATATGTGTATATATATATATATATATATATATATATATATATATATATATATATATATATATATATATATGTGTGTGTGTGTGTGTGTGTGTGTGTGTGTGTGTGATTGGGATAATTAACTGTGATTGGGATAATTAATTAAGGTATTAGTGCAAGTGAATTTAGAGTGTAATGAAACCTACTTATTAGTGGAGAATCAGAAGTTCATTGGAATATACGATTGTTTACCACGCAAAGATGGTTGATATTCATTTATTTGTCTTTGATTGTCGGGAAAGTATGACTGGGTAATACCCATTTTCAGTGGAAGCCCGGGGAGAAAAGCTCCATTAGCTTACATTACATTATAGTAAGTTGTCCATCCATGCAGGGGCTTTGCGTTTTACTTCTGTGTCTGAATAAATTCAACGGTGTATTCCTTATCTTGTGTTTTTTTGGTGCTCAATTTAATAGGAGTAACGGAAGCCATATACGCGCACGCGCACACACACACACACACACACACACACACTAAATATATATATATATATATATATATATATATATATATATATATATATTTTTTTTTTTTATAGCCAACCCGGAAAAATAAAATCACATACACTCATGTTTTAATCTTAAAAAAAGTTTCAAATTATTCTGACTATTCAATCCAGGACTAACAGATGCTCTAAATAAATCTCTCCACTTACATTCCGACAGTTCAGTAGCAAGCTTAATATCACCTCCCAGTTTTGTTATACCTACTACCTGAATAACACAAAACTGTTATGACCTCGATTAATGGGGCTAGCTCGAATTTGGTTGCTACTGGTGTTCCTACAAATTCATGTGAGACTGTTGCGTCTAATTTTTTAGGAACATCACATTTTCAGTTACATTTACCAATTTGAGTGCAAGGGGAACCAAGGGAAAGAAGCAGATTGAGAAGACGACCTCAGCGTGCAGAAATACGTGAATTCAATGGACAGTTAACCACACAGACTGTAATGCCTCACAACAAGGTAGGCCCGGTTACACGAAGTCGGGCAGCATTGCATTAAGCAAAAGTACTGCTGTCAATAATGTCATTTTGTCAGAATTTTAATTTACTGAAATAGAACTTTCTGTGCTTAAAGGTTTAACTTTTGTCCCTTCTGTACATGGCAACATTACTTAAGTGCTTACTGAACTAAGGTTATTCGCTCGAAATACTGATCTAAAATTGTTTAAAGATTGTAGCAATATTGAAAGTGAAAAATTAAAAATAAGTAGTACCTTTATACCTGTTCATACCCCCAATGCTAAGGTTTTTTAGAGATGTGCAAAGGATAAATTTATATGTTTTTTTCTGAAATGGGAAATCAAAAATGTTATAATCTTACTTTAGCTGAAAGGGAAGCTCTGTTAAATCTATGTACACGTAAGGATGTTATTATCAAGTCAGCTGATAAAGGAGGGAAGGTGGTTGTAATGAGTACTGATTAATATAATAATTTGATGTGTGCATTACTTTCTGATCCACAACATTTTTCACAAGTTAATGTTTGTGTTAATAGCTATATATATATATATATATATATATATATATATATATATATATATATATAAGGTTAAAGAATTTTTATACAGTGCATTGATAGATGGAGATACAACTCCAGAAGAGTATAATTATTTACACATTTCTAAACCTGTTGTGCCTTTTATATATGGCCGTGCTAAATACATAAAAACTTATCCATGCCACCGATGAGACCTACTGTAGCAGATAGTAGGTGGGCCACAGTAGCAATATCAAAATACTTAGAAGTTCAACCTAAACCTTTGCTAGAAATAAGTCCAACCTTTATAAAAGATACAAATGATTTTCCTACAGCTTTACGAAGATGGTCAGAGAATGATGATGTACATATCATAATATTAGCTATTTTAGATATTAAATCACTTTTACCGTGATACCAAATGAGCTAGAGATTCAATTTATAAAAGGGAATACTTGCACTTATATAGCCAATTCACTGCAAGGAAGATAGACCTTTTATGTTCAATGTTGGAAGTTATACTTCAAAACAATGTGTTTTTATTTAACAATGAGTTCTATCACCAAAGAATAGGTGTCACAATGGGGACTCCTGTTCCGAACACCTATGTTAACTTAGTTTTAGCTAGTTGGGAAGAAAGCCACATTTTTGAACAAATTCATCCTGTGATACATAAAAATAACAGTTTTTTTTTTAAACTATTTGTGAAGGACATCTTAATTTGGAATGATAATGCAAACTTATTAAAAGTATATATTAATCTACTGCATGAAAATACACAGTTTTTAGTATTTGATCTGCATTATGATATGACTAAAGTGAACTTCCTGGATATTACTGTTACTATTGAGAGTGAGTGTTTTGATACTATGATATATAGGAAAGATGTTCAGGACACACGATATGTACCTTCTCAAAGTATGCATCCTACGCATATGTTAAAAGTATAGTGAATAGCCAATTCTTACGAGCAAGTAGGTTGAATACTAATGATGAAGTGTTTAAACAAGAATTAGAGAATATGACTGTTGATTTTTGTGCCAGGGGATATAAAGAAAATTTGCTAACTGAAATGCAAGCCATAGTTATGGAAAAACATATTGATGTAGGTAAACCAGTACATCTGATACTACAGTGAATTATGTTAGTGTTTCAACTTTTAAAAAGAAGACTTTCAGACATTTAATGAAATATAATAGGCATACACAATCTATTAAGAGTATAGTTAAGAAATATTGGCCTAGTTTGAGATCTAATTCTGAAGTTAAAAACATTATTGGCTCTAGACCATTTTTTTGCACATAGAGAAAAAGACTTGAAACAACGGTTATGTTATAAAGATTTGTCTTGTGGCACTAAATGTTTGTCTATAGACACCAAAGGAACTCATCCTTCCCTCAACTGTACTTTTTGTGATGTGATTAATACGGAGTTATTTTTTGTACATCCTATTTCAAAGAAAAATTCAGAATTTCATACATATGCAACTTGTCAGATTGAGAATGTCGTACATCTTGCTAATTGTGTCGCCTGTTCATCCTTTTATATAGGAAAAAATAATTTAAAATTAAAACAAATGATTTGTTCTCATATGTCAGAGATCAGGAAAGGCATGGACATTAATGCATTAAACATTCAAGTAATGGGGGATATGCACAGATTTAAGTTTCGTGTTATTCAGGTAGTAGGTATAACAAAATGGGGAGGTGATATTAAGCTTGCTACTGAACTGGCGGAATGTAAGTGGATAGATTTCTTTAGAGCATCTGTTTGTCCTGGATTGAATAGTCAGAAACCTATTTTAAGATTAAAACACAAGTATATTTGGTGTGTGTGTGTGTGTGTGTGTGTGTGTGTGTGTGTGTGTGTGTGTGTGTGTGTGTGTGTGTGTGAACTGGCGGAATGTAAGTGGATAGATTTCTTTAGAGCATCTGTTTGTCCTGGATTGAATAGTCAGAAACCTATTTTAAGATTAAAACACAAGTATATTTGGTGTGTGTGTGTGTGTGTCTGTGTGTGTGTGCTTCACTTCAGAATCCTGAACTATCCCAATCCTGAATTTCAGAAAACTTCATATTCTGGAAGCCCAAAATCCTGAAAACACACAGGATACATATACTGACTATATAGAACACAAACTAGATTACATTTCACCAAATATAAGCTGGGGGAGCAAGCCCCCCAGCACCCTCCCCACACCCCCTGCTCCTTAACTATGTCAACTCCAAGACTGCACATCACTACATTACAATGAGTTATGTTGTAGTACAGCAAGTGAAAAGCTAATGTTACTAAGGTTACAACAGGAAGTCATGAACACATGTGATGGTACGTTTGTCATTTTTTCTGTGGAGTGAAATCTTGGAGTTTATATCTTTAATTAGCAGGGGGTGTAGCCCCCCACATGGGGGGTGCATGAGGGCTTGCTCCCATGCCCATACTTGGTGAAAAGTGCTATCCTTTGTCTTGTACATGTTTCTCTGTGTCCTTGTATTGGAATATTGTCATTCTTTGTGTCTTGTATATTTCAGTATTTTGTGATACAAGATTTTGAGTTTTCAGGATTTTGGGTTCCAGATTATGAAGTTCAGGATTGTGATATTTCAGGATTCTGAAGCAAAACCGCTTATATTGGTGTTTTTATTTGTCAAACATTTTTTTAGGTATATATAAGAACTCAGTTTAAATTATAAAAGGTCATGTGACTAAACTTGTTTTTTATTGGTTAATTTGAATTATGAGTTCACTGACGCACCAGTATCCTTGCATTGAGAAAGAGCATTGCTTGAAAGCTTTGTGTTTTACTTCTGTGTTTGTGTCTGAATAAATTCAACAGTGTATTCCTTATCTTGTGCTTTTTGGTGCTACTTTTACTGTTAAGGAATACTTTTGTTCTCAAAACAAACTTTTTTCTTTACTCCTATTAAATGGAACTTTTCCCTTCAGGATCTTTTCTCCAATTAATCCATCTTTAAGTTTAGTTTTACTTAGACTTGATTTCCAGTAGTTCTTATCTATGTATTGATACCTGCCCTGAGTTTCTCTAGCTTCTGTTCTTGCTCTAATATTTTTTGCACAGTTTCCATTTTTGCTTACCCTTAACTTTTCCTAAAACAGCTACAATGGTATCCACCTTTTTTCAGATAACATTAGAATGATATTTTTAAATACCATTTTCCCTCCTTTTTTATACAGCACAAAAGAATACTAAATGTATTTGGCTTCCATGTACTTAGTTAGGACTCCCTTGCACCCTTCTACTGTTTGCATGTCTTGGGACCTGCATGGACTGCCTCTTCTCATTCACCTCTCTTCTTGTACTGCTGGCCCATCACTTCACTCTGTCCATCTGCTTCTCCTTTCACCCTTTTTGCTCAGGGTAAATAGCTGAACACTTGTCCTGGTGTTTCCTTCTTTGAATCATTTATTTAGCTTTTTCTCACACTATTTGCTTAGCAAACATTCTTTAATTCCCTATATTACACTTCCAGGTGTTTCCACACCACTCACACATGGTCTCACAACTACTGTCTCCTCAGCTGCTCACTTTTCATTTTGTTTACCCTACTGGTCCTCTCCGCAACTCCAAACTCTTTCACTCTATGCTACAACTATTTACACACATTCAATGCACTTCAGAACCAAATTTTTTTCCATCCCACCATCCTAAACCTCTCCCACATTGTGACCTGTGTACAAGCTTCTGGTCATTTTTTGTCAGAATCTCCACAGAACCCTATTTCTGTTTAAATTGACACTAGAATTCTGGTCAAACTGTGCATTTTTTTCTCTAGTGTGCATGTCCTCTCCGCGGTCGAGTGACGTTTAATGACATGTAGGTTGGTGCGTGCGTGAATGGGTGTGCCTTTGAAGGTTGGGCATCAGGCTGGCAACTCGGCACCGTAAAATCCACTGCAATCATTAACGGACTGGAGTTCCGCTGTGGCGACCCCTAACCGGGAAAAGCCAAAAGACTTCTAACTTTATGCCACTAAACTACACCCTCTCATAGTCACTTTCATGCTACAGTTAATTTCTACTCTGTGCTTTGTAACAATTTCACTTTTCAATAATTTATTTTGTAACTTCTTTCTTTTTGTTTTGCTCATACTAACATAAACCTATGGCAAAGCAGACTGCAATCAGTGTAGGTTCTTCCTCTCTTTGTCCTTAATCAAACTTTTTGTACCTGTAGAGCTATGACTATGCATTGATTTTGGATACAGTAATACACTCTGATAAATGCATCTAGTGGTTGCTGCCCCCTAATTTTTTTTCCAGGTTAGGAAGAAGCTTATTCTCTCACTGGTTCCCTCCCTCCCCACATTGATAATGGAGTCTGTCAAAAGAATTCCCTTTTTCCACTACCTCAGTAAATCTTTACATTGTGGAAAACATTGCCCTATTATACCATGGGTTAAAGTGAGGGCTACAGCATCAAGATGAACTACCTTTCCAAATGGTTTGCATTTCTACCAGAGTAGAGGCATACTGTTTCCGATCTACATAAATACAAACTACATCAACTGTTTTTTGGCAAGGGTCTTTTTTTTTGCTGCATACACACTGTTATAAGTGTAACTATATTGTTGAAGTCCAATAGTCTTTGCAACTCTCCGCCATCAATCAAGACATTACACTTAATTAATTTTAAACAAGAACAGAAGGCTAACAACTATTCTGGCAGGCAATTTATGACATGCTGTAAGCCCAAGATCATCAATAGCAAGCTTTTCACTGCTTACAATTTTACTGGTAGACCTGTGGCATAATCAGTAGTACAAAACCTAGCCATGTGACCCCCTTTGTCCATATTTAAAACAGCATTCTTTACAGTTGATTCTGTTTGTTACCAGAATTTAACATAGAACTTTACACAGGTTTAGGCTGTTCAGTTTTAAACAAGAATTTCATTGTAAAACTTCAGCAAAACACAATTTTCAGCTTCCTCGGGGTCATTTTGAAATGCCCTCTTTCTTAAACTAGCAGGCAAAACTCTTTTAATTACTTTACCAATGAATCACATATCTATTTTACCTTTAATTTGTTGACCTCAGGACATAACTATAATTTAAGGATGTGCCTTAAATCACAGATGCATGCAAGTAAACTCAGCATAACAGTAGATGTTGAAATGATCAGTGCTGCACTAGCCTTAGCTATATGGGCTACATCCTTTATAGGATGTAACAGCAAGTCAGCTTACAAAGCCTCACAGCACCTTCCACATGACCAGTCAGTCAGCTTGAGCTGAGCTGACTAAAAAGACAGGTTTGGACACCAAGCCCTTCAGATTTTCTATGCCAACAGAGACAGGGAGGCCAAGCTCTGAAAAGACAATGCTAGGAAAAACAAAAATATGTATTCACACCCTGCCATAAATACCACACCAAACAGCAAGGAGAATTGAGGGAGGGAGCAGCTACTGCAGCAATGATCATTCTAACTTCTACTGTTATGGGAAGTGTACTTACACAACTTGTACCATGTTTATCATACTGATCGCTGCTGCAGTAGTCTTCGCTATATGGGTAGATTACCCTAGCTTACTATAATTGGCAGGTGCAAGGAAAAGAGCCCAGGAATCCCAGGAGAATGATCCTAGCAAAGCCTGATTTAGACTTAGAGAAGGAATCAACCTTATAGTGCTTTGTAAAAGAATGTACAGAAGACCGAACTGCAGCTTCTATAATACTTCTAGAATCTAACCCTTTGCAAAAAGCCATAGATGAAGCTGTGACCCTGCCTAGAATAGCTTTGTTGTGGCAAGTATAAATGAAAGTTATGTACTCACCATAACAATAGATCCGTGGTTGTCCTATTTTAGTCTGGTTCAATAGATGGGTCTCTTATTCAGCTCGGATCTGGTCTTGGCATCTCCAAAATGCATGGATCCAGGGCTCTGATTCCTCCCCTACACATAGTCCCTCTCTGCCTCTCCCTGAATATCTCAAATTGACTTTGCCCACTAACCTATGTGATGTATTATTGAAACCTATGCTTAAACCAAGCATAGCATAAGGGCATCTAAACAAAGGAAGAGAAAGCAACCAGCTGAAGTTGATGTTTGCGACACTTCTCAAAGTACCATCCAGTCTTCGAGGTACCATAGGTAACAATATGGAAGGGGGAAGGAAAGAGGGAAACAAAAACAGGGCAACACAGCTCTATCATTAAGGTGAATACATAACTTTCATATCCGATGTCCTTTCTCATCTGATTCAACAGATGGGACAGATTCCCTAGCTACCACTTTCCTGGCATGCATCAAGGGTGGATATTCCAGAGCACAGTGGAACTAAATGAGGAGCGTGATCTGGACTGTACATCTTCTTTATAATAAGACACAAAAGCATGAACTGTTGACCATGTTGCAGCAGCACACATTTCATCAATGAGCAGATTTTGTTGAAAAACTGTGGAAGTTGCCACTGATCTTATTGAAAGAGTTGTTTTTTTAGATAATGGTAAACACAGTTTGTCATGAACAAATAAAATGCAGTTGGGACAGGCATCTAGAGAGGGTGACTTTGGAAATACTGCACCTCAATTTGACTTTGCAAAAGACAACAAATATGGTCTGATTTTCTGAAGTCATTTGCCCTGTGCAGGTAACTGTAGTGTATATTCTCCTTTGTTACAGATCTTTGGGAAGAACACTGGAAGATGTGTGATCTTGACTGATGTTAGGATACCACCTTAGGAATTTGTTTTTTAAAAGACTATCCTTATGAAATGTCAAATAAAGTGGTTTACAAGAAACTGTGTCCGTGATTCTTTTGGCTTAAGTGACTGCCACCAAAGCTATTGTTTTCCATGTTAAGTATTTAAGATCTACTTAGGATGCTGGTTCAAAGAGGGATTGTGTAAGGGCTTGCAACATTACTGTAATGTCCCAAGGTTGAAAAGAATCTCTTATGAAAGGTCTGAGAAGGCAGATTCTCTTCAGGAAAGCTTCAGAATTCCTCAGAGTCAGTGTCTGATTATGGCCAATGTAAAAATCTGAAATAGCTGCTAGTTGGACTTTCCTGGTGAAGAAACTGGAACCTTTAGGAAACAACTCTGACTAAAAATCTGATATTGAAGGACAGGAGCAGATGAGGGATCCAATCCTTTTTCTACAGCCCAGAATGAAAATATTTTCCACTTACTTTGGGAAACATTCCTGGTGCTAGATTTTTGAGAAGCTGTTAGAATGTGAAAGTACAGTAGTGTAAAACCTTAACATAACGGTAGATGTCCTTGTCTTCTGTGATTAGAGCCACCTACTGAGGTAACTTATGATGTTTACCCCTGGCTAGATGAGAGGGAACCAGTGCTGTCGTGGCCAAAAGGAGTCACCAACAAGATTTTAGGAGCATCCGGTTGGATTTTGAAGAGGACTTTTGGAATGAGAGGAAGGGGAGGGAAAGCATAAAGAAGCATCCCCTTCCAAGAGAATGAGAGGGCATCCACCTTCCATACCAGAGGACCTGGGACTCCGGCACAAGAGAAGTTGTCTGTTCGGAGGGGAGGCAAAAAGATCCACTTGAGGAGTACCCCACTGGTCAATAATGTCCAGAAACATATCCCTGGTAAGCATCCATTCATGGGACTGAGTTAAGGACCTGCTCAGAGTGTCTGCCACAGTGTTCTGACCGGGCGGCATATAAACCGCCTGAACAGTCACTTGACAGCAAGATCTCATACCAGAAGTGCCAACCTGCAAAGATAAGAGCTCTTTCTACCCTGCTTGTTCATATACCACATCACTGTGGTATTGTCTGTGAAAACCTTGAAAGGCCCTGGAGAGAAGAGGATGAAAGGTCTGAACAGCCAGCAGAAGGTGTGTCATTTCTGACACTGAAGTGCTCCTTCTGCTGATGAGGCAGCCACACCCCTTGTACCTTTAGAAAGCCAAAAGTCACCCCCCAATCCTATGTCTGAGGCATCAGTGAACAATTTCTGAGATAGAAGAGGGGGACAAAAAAGGGTTTCCTGGATTCAGACAACTGCTGAATCCACCAGAGAAGTTCCTGCCCAAAGCAAGGAAAAAGAGGAACTATAAATTCCAGAGGATGAGCAAGTTGAAGCCACATTCACTTCAGAAACCAGTGAAACTTTCTCACATGAAGTTGCCAGAGGGAACGGTGGAAGCCATGAAACCCAGAAGTCTCAGAAACTCCCTGGTGGTAACTGAAGCCACAGGAAGACGTGTATGAAAGAAAGAAAAAAATGTGAGTTAAGGCCTTTGGAAGGGGCAGGAATGCAACCACTGGCACTGTCGGAATCCTGCAGCCCAGAAAAGCATGATCCTGAGAAGGAGTCACAGAAGACCTTTGGAAATTTACAGTGAACCCAGGCTCTGAAGGGATACAGCAAAATGAAGATTTGCAAAAGGGTCGCTGGAGAAGATTCCTGAATCAACAGACTGCCCATGTAAGGAAATATTTAGATCCCTTGAAGTCTGCAAAATGCAATCACAGGAGCAAGGTATTTGGTGAACACTCCTGGGGCAGTACAAAGGCCAAAGGGCAAAGCAGAGAACTGAAAATGCCAGGAAGCAGAGAAATGCAAAACCTTCCTGAAAAGAGGATGGATCATAATATGGAGATAAGCATCCTTGAGATCCAGAGACACGATATAGGCCTGAGGGAGCAACAGAGGAAACAGAATCTGAAGGGAAAACATCCAAAAGGACGGTACCTTTAGAAAAGTGTTTAGATGAGAGAGGTCTAGAATATGTCTCAAAGTGCCCTCTTTTCTGGGCACTAGAAACAGATGGGAGTAGTACCCTTTCCCCTTTGGGACTCGGGCACCTCTTGAATAGTACCCTGACACAAGAGATCTTGAAGATCCAACCTCTGTTAAAAATGGAAGATGTTCCCGAGGAAGCTGAGGAATGCCCATAAAAGGCAGACAGGATTTCCAAACCATGAAGTACCCCTGACAAATGACTGACAGACCCTACAATCCCGAGTGATCTGAAGCCAAACCGGAAAAGAAAGAGAAAGGCAAAGAGAAAGAGGAATGTGGCTAGATTGGGACGGACAGTCACACAGCACCTGGTTTGCCCAAAAAGAAAGGCTTCAGAGTCCCTGAAAATTGAGTAGCCTTAGCAGGAGGAGTCCATTCACCACTCTTCTTACCTTTAGTAGAAGGACAGGACTGCCTATGAACAAAGGCAGGCTTAGTGAGGTAGTTTCTCTGAAATTTATGCACATGTTCCAGTTAGGCCTTACCCTTATCCTGAATAGACTTAAACCAGCAGCAGCTTCCCCAAACAAAAGTTTAAAATCCAAAGGAGCATCCATCAACTTGACTTTAATATCATCAGGTACAGCCTGAAGGCTACGAATACCTCCTCATAACTGAACCAAAAACAGCAGCCCTAGAAGAGGCATCTGCTGCATGACAACTACATTTAATATAATGAGGAACAACTTGAGAGGAAGTCCCTAGAAAGAAAAGAACAGAAGTTTTACCCTCAGAGTTTGGAAAATCAGAAATAAGTTGACAGGCTTGGGAAAGAAGAGCAAACGCATACCTATATTTATGGGCCTGATAATTGCTAGCCTTAAAAGCTGGGGTAGCAGAAGTGGAAACCTTTTTTGCCCAGCCGTTCTGCTGTCCTTGTCAGAAGGCAATAACTTGGGCGAAGGAAGCAACTGAGATGACTTATCAGAGGATACTGACACTACAGAAGGGTCAGTAGCAGGACATTTACATAAAAAAGTACAAACCTCAGGAACCCTATAAAACCTATCAGGCTTCTTGGGAAAAGGGGGAGAGAAGCAGGTGCCTATTAGGCACTGGAAAGAACATCCAGTAAAGCAGCCAAGAAAGGAAGAATAGCCGCAGGTTTAGGAGAGCAACTGCAACAACTCATAGTACCTTTTATGGATATCAGAGACCAGAGTACAATCCCACTTAAACAAAACCATCATACTAGAGAGTGTGTGTCTCTAAAGGAAATTTCCTCCAAAGGAACATCAGTACCAATAGATTCTTCCTCCTCTAATCCATAATCCAAAGCAGAAGGAAACTGAGTAGAATAAGTTAGGGATTCATCAGCAGAATTTGACTAATCCTCAGAAGAAACCTGGTCTCAAGGCATTTTAATATAAGTACAGGACCAAGGAGGAGCAGGAAATGAAACCCCATGAGGAGGTATTAAAGACATTAAGGCAGAAAATAACCCCTGAGTAAAAGCCTGCCACTCACTTTGTGGATCCCTAGAAGGATAAGAAACATTTTTTGTTTCTTTTTTAAGGAACATCCTTAGAAGGCTCAGATCCAGGATGACAGTCAAGAACCGTTGCAGAAACTTCTTCCACAACTAGAAACTGAGGAAGTCCACTAGGCCCCTCAGGAAAAAAAAATCAACCAAGGTTCCCTCTGAACCTCTTAGATGGATGTCTGCAAAGCCTCTTCGGATGTGCTGCCAGCCAGATCTTCACCGGCTTCCAACACAGTCATTGCAGAAAAATCCGACAACACAGTCGGGCGAGCCTCTGGGTTTGTAATGACATCTGGCAGAGTCTGGACAGTGGAAGATTCCAGTCACACCTTTTTCACCTTCTTATTCCCTAACGGCTGACCCTTGGGGTTAGAATTCCTTCCACAGTATCTTTAGTGGGTAGCCTAAGATACTAGTTCTTAAGATACCTGGAAAGGGAAGAAAGTCTACTGTGAAGGGTTTAAGGAACAACCGCCTGACAAATAGAAGGTGTACTGTCATGAGAAGCATCTAAGCAAAAATGACAGTTATCCTGTCAGTCTCTACAGGGAATCTCTGTCTCCCACATTGGCATTTACCCTTTCTAGATGACAACCTAAAGGAACACAAAAAACAAGAAAAAACAAAATCCCCAATGGGGCACTTATATTGCAAAAACAATAAATAGGGGTAGGAAGTCCCTGGAGAACAAAAATGTGTTCAACTAGCAGAAAATGTATGCAGGTAAACAGACCGATGGTGCAAAAGATATCTTCGGACTGGTGGCAAAGTTCTGTTTTTGGTAAGCCTGAATGTCACCTTTATGCCCTACATTATGCAGTGGGCGAGTATGGTAAAGTTCAGCATACCTTTTAAATTCAGAAGTCTTCGGAAGACTGGCCGGATGTCGGGATTCTGCGGCAGGGAATCCCATATAGTTAAGAATACTGCAGCAATGAATGTAAGGACATCTACTCCTCCCAAAAACCTGACATCTCCTCCATCACTAAAACTGGAGTAACTAAGTGGTTAGATTCAGGATTTCTAGATCTGGAGATGGATGAGATAAGAGATTTGGGCAGTCAGCCAGTGTCCAGGGATGACATAAAAGATGAAGCCGAAGAAATGGGAACGAAACCTGTCGGGGCCAATAAGCAGCAATAAGGATTACTTTTGCTTTGCACCCTCTGGCTTTCTGAATGAACTTCGCAACCAAGGGGAATGGGGGAAAGGCACATATAAGACCTGGGACCAGTTGTGAACAAGACAGTCCAAAGATGACTGACCCTGAGGAGGGAAGAGGAAAAGGTAAAGTACAGTTGTGTACACTTACCATAAATGTAGATGTTAGAGTGTTATTCACTGTTGCAGTCATTACATTTGGGTAATCCTGCTGGCAGGTTGCCCTCAGCCGGCCTGAATTCCAAAGTCTTGGGTCCTGCATCGGCCGCTGTCACCCCTTTCCTGACATCAGGTCGTCAGGGGTATAAAAGAAGCAGCAGATGCCATTTTCTTCAGTTTTTCTTGCCCCAGATGTCAGGTGCCCCTTAAGAGGGTAGCCAAATTTTATATATATATATATATATATATATATATATATATATATATATATATATATATATATATATATATAAATCAATAAATGCACCAATATAAATTTTACCTTCCTCTATAAGCAAATACACCACAGAGGTTGTATAAATCAGAGAAGGAAAGATGAGATCCATAGAAAAAAGGGGGATGGCGGGTGGGTAACCTGGACTGCAACAGTGAATACACTCGAACATCTACATTTATGGTAAGTGCACACAACTGGAGTATGTTCTTCGTGTTTCACTGTTGCAGTCATTACATTTGAGTAGAGTCCCAAAGCTATGGATGGGAGGCTGGAGCTAAACAGCATTAGGAGCGGCTATGAGGCCCTGCAGAACTGCAGTGGCAAAGCCTGTCCTTGATTTAGAGTAGCAAGGCAGATGATAATGCTTTGTAAAGGTGTGCAATGAACTCCAAGTAGCCTACCTCTAAAATGTCTCTGGTTGGTACCCCCCCTGAGAAAGGCTGCTGAAGTGGCTGCAGCTCTGGTGGAATGTGGCCTAATGCCCTTAGGCACTGGCTTGCCATGGTGTGAATAGTATAAACGAATGCAGTGGCCTATCCACTTTGAGATGGCCTTTCCTTGTGATCCTGCAGCATATGCCAATAGTAATTGCTCCGTCTTCCTGAAAGCTTTGGTTCTGTCCAAGTAGAATCGAAGCTGTCTGTGTACGTCCAAAGAGTGCAGAATTCTCTCCCCCTTGTTCTGTGGATTTGGATAAAAGGTTGGCAGATGAATAGTTTGGTTAAGAGCCACACTGGACAACACTTTAGACATAAATGTTGGGTTTGAGAAACCCTGTCTGGATAAAAAATGATAAAAGGTTCCACAGCCATGAGCTCCTGTAGCTCTGAAACTCATCTTTCAGAAGTAATTGCTAGGAGCAGAGCAGTTTTCCAAGATAAAAACGTTATATCAACAGTAGCAGCTGGCTCAAAAGGAGACAGGGTGTGCTTTTCCAAGACGTAGTTGAGGTCCCATGCAGGTAATGGTGATCTCCTTGGAGGCCTTAAATTTTTGGCTTCTCTGAGGTACTGCTTTAAAGGATGAGAAAAAATTGGTGGCGCTGTATTGTAATGAGCCAAAATGGCAGAGGCATGAATTTTAATTGATGAAAAGGATAGGCCTTTGTCAAGCATCTCAGTTAAGTATTGCAAAATCTGAGGAATATTTGGTACATTTGTATCAGCTCCTTGTGCCTGGTTCCAAGCACAGAATCTCTTCCATTTTCCAGCATAAGACTTTCTTGTACTAGGCCTTCTGGCTTCCAGCATGACATCCATCACAGCTTTGCTGAGAGGTGTTCTTTGTATGAATACATCATCCGCCATGCTGCCAGGTTTAATGTACGGAGATGGCTGTGCAGGATCCGATTGTTTTGCTGGGACAGTAGACGAGGTAATTGAGGTAAGGTCCAAGCTGGGTAACGAGACAAGTTCCTTAGGATTGGATACCAGTACTAGTGGGGCCAGTCTGGGGCAATCAGAATCATCTTTGATTTCTCCTGCCTGACCTTTAGGAGTACTTTGGGAAGGAGAGGCAGTGGAGGGAAGGCATATACTGATAGAGCGTCCACTTTCCATGCTTGTCTGTGATAAGTCCTTGTGCAGAATATTTTTAGTTGGTAGTTGTGAGGGGAAGAAAATAGATCTATGTCCGGGCATCCCCATTTCCTTGTTATCATGCTGAAGACTTGTGGATCCAGCTGCCACTAGTGGGGATCCATGAGGTTTCTGCTTAGTTAGTCTGCCAGAGTATTTTCCTTTCCTGCCAGGAATTGTGCCTGCAAATGTACTTGGTAAGTCAAAGCTGTGTCCCACAATGTCATGGCTAGTCTGCAAAGGGGGTAAGAATGTGTGCTCCCCTGCTTGTTTATATATCAAATGACCGTGGTGTTGTCTGTCTTTATCAGTAGTTGTCCTGGATGAAGTAGGTCCTTGAAGGCTGTCAGGGCATTTTGAACAGCTAGCATCTCTTTTTGATTGATATGTAGATGCATTTGGTTTGAGGTCCATGTGCCCTGAATGCATTTTCCTGCTATGTGGGCCCCCCAGGCATAATCTGATGCATCCGTTGTTAGTGTCTGCCTGGCTGGGGGTAATGTGAATGGCTGTCCCTTGTTCTGGTGATAAGCCTTTGCCCACCATCGAAACTCCTGTTGCAGGCAGGGAATGAGAGTAATGTTTGTTTCCAGGCTGTGGCAATGTTGAGTCCAAACACTTTTTAGGTACCATTGAAGTTTCCTCATGTGCAGTCTTGCATATGGAATTAGTAAGATGCAGGATGCCATGAAGCCCAAAGCCTGCTGAATTTTTCTTGCAGATAACTGGGCCTTTGTTGCCAGCATTGTGAAATAGATCGTCAGTTGCCTTTGTTTGTCTGGCGTGAGATAAACCATCTGGGCAGTTGTATTCAAGCTTGCACCCAGGAATGTTGTATCTTGAGAGGGTACTAGTGTTGATTTCTTTTCGTTGACTGTGACCCTAGGCATGTCAGAAGTCTTTTCACAAATGCCAGATGTTGAAGAAGAATGTCTTTGTTCTCTGCTTGAATTAGATAGTCGTCCAAGTAAGGGTATATCTGTATTCCTCTTTGTCTGCAGAATTTAATTACTGGTGCCAGGCACTTTGTAAAGACCCTGGGAGCAGTAGATAAGCCAAAGGGCAGTGCAGAGAATTGGTAATGTATTGAACAGCCTTGAATCTGAGATGTCTTCTGCACGATTGTCTGATTGGTACATACAGGTATGTCTCTTTTAGGTCTAAAGTCACAAGCCAAGCGTTCTTGCCCAGCATGGGTAGAAGCTGCTGCAAAGTCAACATTTTGAATTTTGGAATATCAAGGAATGTGCTCAGAATAGATAGGTCCAGTATCGGCCTCCAGGCCTTGTCCTTTCTGGGTACCAAGAACAGTCGAGTAAAATCCATGTCCCCGCTCTTGCTCTGGTATTGGCTGAATGGCCCCCATGTCCATGAGGGATGAAACTTGTTTTTGTGCCTCTGCCCATTGATTTTTTGGCAGATCTGGCCAGCCGTTTGCCTTTGGCAGAGTATGGAAATGGAATTTGTAGCCTTGTGACACTAAATTTAGAACCCATTTGTTCTGGGTTATAATGTGCCAATTTTGAGCAAAAGGTGCTAATTTTCCCCCTAAGGGTGCTGCCAGAAGATAAGTGCTTGGTGCAGGCAGGGGAAAGTCATTGGGATTGCTTTCTGTATGTTTGTACTTTATCTTCTCCAGCTTTGGAGGTAGAAACACCCCATTGTTTTGACCTATAAGAACCTTGCGCCTGGGATCTGCCCCTTGGGCATCTGGATCTGCCCCTTTGAGGTCTGTCTGACACAGGAAAGGACCAATTTTTTGTAGGCCAGTGTGTCTATTAAACCTAGGTGGCTGTACTTGTAAAAACTCTAACAGTTTGCATAGATTTAGCTTTGTCTTCCATTTTCTTTAACACCTCTTCTGCCTTAGCACCAAACAAAGTATCATGCTGTAAAGGTGCATCTAGTAACTTACCTTTAACATGATCAGGCAGATTTTGTTCCTTTAACCAAGCATGCCTCCTAAATACAGAACCCGTAACTGCGGCCCTGTAGGAGGCCTCCAAAGAATCAAAACCACATTGCAAAGTATGCTTTCCAGCTTGTTCAGCTGCATGCAATAAATCCTGCATTTCCTTGTTTTCAGCACATTCAGAATTTAACATCATTTTCTGTTTAAGCAATCCCATGAGATGTTGCTGATACTTAAGCATATGAAACTGACAGTTTAAGGCCCTTATAGCCAAAACCTTTTTTCCCCGTCTATCCAGTGCCCTTGAATCTCTGTCAGAGGGGGTTGGGTTTTTGGCTGTAGAGGCCTTAACTCCCTTGGGACCCTGTGAAATAGTTTCTGGGTCAGCAGCAGCAGGGATTTTAAAAAGAAGTTTGTGTGAGTCAGGAACCCTGTAATATTGGTCAGACTTAACAGGAGCTGGAGGTAAAGAGTCAGGGGTCAAACTAGACTCCCAAAAACACATCATCTACAATGTCTAACACAAGGGGAATGGCTAGAGGCCTGTGCTGTGGTAGTAAATGGAAATCCCTGAGCCTCTTTTTAGATTCTGAAAAATCTTGGCTTTCCCAGTGAAAATGCTCCCTCATGGTATGCAAGGTTTCCCCAAAGGAATAATCCTCAGGAGGGGATGCTGAAGGGATAGATTCTTCATCAGAATCCTCATGGGGGTAAAGAATATCTCTGATCAGAAGAGGAATCAGAAGAAATAGAAATCTGATCTGAAGATTCATAGTCAGTCTCTTGCCTAGGCCTCTTATCAGGAGGGGGATGGGAACCCCTGATCAAGGTAATCAGGTCTTCAGCCATCTTGATCATCTGTTTTTTGGGCATAGAGGCCTGTACACGTGGCTCATGAGTTTGTTTCTTTGCTTTAGAAGCTGCTTTAGTCTTTGAAGCTGAAGTAGTTTTAATATAAAGATGTTGTGGTCTGAATACACCCTCAGAAGCCAGTACCTGCTCAGCTGATCCAGACCCATCTGGGGGATTAGCGCCCGAGGCTCCAATACTTTGAGTATCAAGCGGCATGGCCAACTCCACATGGGAGTCTGTAGCGGCCTGCGACTCTTAAGTAGCGGGTGTCAGGGGCTGCGAAACCGCCTCACTGAGAACCGGCGAATGGCTTAGGAGAAGCTTCGTCTGTTTTGGGCCTCGGTTGTTTTTCTCTATCCTTTTCTTTGCGTTTTTTGTAAACTCCGGTGGTCGGATGGCTATCCGATGGCATTTTAGGATAATTAAACCTGCTACCAAAATACTTTAAAGCAAAAGTATGCCGACGTTTAATAGTGCATTGGTTAAATCTAGCACAAAACTGACAACCAGAAACGTGATCAGGGCCTAGGAAAGGAATACAGTAAGAATGAAAATCCTTATGAGGTATTTGCTTTCCACAAGTAATACAATTATTAACTTTTTCTGACATCAGTCTGGAGCAAGAAAAAAAAAGTTTCCCCAACGGGGTACTTAGCTTTATTGAAGACTTCGGTTCTGAAACTCAAACACGAAAATTTCAGGAGTCAGCCGACCGGCACTTGCGAACTGCTTCTGCTTCGGGCACCACACGACAAGAAAGACTGAAGAAAATGGCGTCGGCTACTTCTTTTATACCCCTAACGACCTGACATCAGGGAAGGGGTGACAGCGGCCGACGCAGGACCCAAGACTTTGGAATTCAGGCCGGCTGAGGGCAACCTGGCTGCAGGATTACCCAAATGTAATGACTGCAACAGTGAAACACGAAGAACATCTGCTGCACTTGTTGTTGAGGGGAGATGCAAACATGTTCCAGCAAGGCTGTCCCTGGCAATAGAAAATTTTATTTGCTACTGACTGACTGAAGGACCACGAATGAGACATAAAAATATTTCTGCTTAGTTTGTCAGCTAGCACACTGAAGTGTTGCTACAAGAAAGTGATGGGAAAACATTGCCTACCGCCAAACCCTAATGCCTTACTGAGAGGGGATAGGATCTGGTTTCCCCTTGTTTGCTGATGTACTAGACTACTGACACTGTCTGCCTAAATAGTCTTGAAATATCTGCAATGCAATAGGACTGTTCTCATCGCCAGAACACTGAGACTAGGTGCCGAGAACAATCTTCCCTTCGTAATGCCCTTCCACCTTAAAACAGAAGCATCCGTGGTGACCACAGTTGTCGGAGGAGGAGTACAGGAAGTATGGCCCTCAAAATCTGGGAAGATACCCACCAGCTGATACAAGTCCTGCATATTACAGTTAGTCTGAAGGGTGTACTCAATGGATGACATAGTTGGGACCATTAAACTGAGAGAGTCCACTGAATGACTCATGTAGAAATGAACAAAGGGAATCAGAATGATTTTTGAAGCCATATGGCCTAATAGTTTTAGAACCAGTCTCACTGGCAGGGAAGAATGTGACAAGACCTGATTTGATTCTTTTTGAAGTGAAAGATTCGTGGAATGTGGTTAAGACAGCTATCTGATTCAGTGTGTCTAGATGGCATCTTATGAATTCTAATGACTGAGTGGGATTTGGTTGACTCTCTCTGATGCTGACTGTTACACCCAGGTTGTGAAGTAACTGGACTAAGTGTCCCTCCTTTGGATGAGTAGATTCTTGGTCAGAGTGGTGAGGAACCAATTGTCTAAGTACGGAAAAACCTGGTATTCTTGCAGCTGGAGATAGGCTGTGACTAGTGCCAAGCATCTGGTGAAAACCCATAGGGCTGTAGTGAGAACAAAGGGCAGAGCTCTGAATTGATAATGGTTGGCTCCCAGCCAAAAATGGAGGAATCTCCTTCAATGGTTTTTATCTTTGCATGATAATAAACATCCTGGAGATCTATTTCAAAGTCTGTCCAGACCTTATATTCCCTATTAGAAGGATGAGCAGACATACTCTCTCTTTAGAGAGTTTTTTTAGTGGCTGCCGCTTTGACTACAGCATCTACTGGGAAACCTTTACTCACACGTCCTATGTTTAGGAGCTGCCAAGATTTTGTCAGGTTTTTTGCAAGCTCTCTGTGACACCAAATCATTGAGGGCATCAGTTGTTCTTCCTGAGCAGAGGTAGGATGGACTGAACCATGACAATTCTGTCTGCTTCATAACCTAGTTTAAATGACTTTAGGTCCAGAAATGGCCTTAGGTCCCCTAACTTTTTTGGAACTAAAATGAACCCAGAGTAGACTCCGGATCTGATCTGGTTTGTTGGGACTTGTTGAATGGTTCATTTTTCTAACAGCTTTTTGACTTCTGCTGTAACAGATTCCATTGGGTAGGGTGACACTTGGGGAAGCCTTTTCTTGGTTGGGGAGAGTAAAGAAAGGTAACTGTGCATCCTCTGGTGATTATCCACAGCACCCATGAGTCTGAGGTGATGGCCTGCCAGGTTTGTTTGGTGCAAGAATAAGTGCCCGCTAACTGCCTCCAGAGTATGGCAGTTGGGCAACCCTTCTGGAGTGCTGGAAGGATTTCTCAGAATAAGGTTCACAAAAACCACCTCTAACCCTAGAGCGATGTCCAATGAAACCACCCCCTGTCATGGGAGGGTTTACCCAAGGAAGCACCTTGTTTAAAACCCTGAGATTTTCTGAATCACATCTTTCCTCCTCCCTGATTCCTTGAAAAGATCCTTTGAGGAGTGAAGAAGTGGACTCCCATGGTAGACAGGGATTAATCATTATGCTCACTACTGGTTAATGTGTCCTTAACCTTTGGTTCAAAGACAGTGGAACCATCAAAAGGGGCATTAAGGAACGATGTCTTGAAGCCTTTCAGAAAATCATCCAGGCATGACAGCCTATGGCTATACCAGTGCCTGGTGCTCTGGCTGCACAATCAGCTGCATATGAAAGCAGATGCATGAATACATTGGAAATGGAGTTTGGGGTTGATGGCTGAGATACCACATTTTTCTGGACGTCAACTGGTAAACTGCCTGAGAAAGAACTGGTAATCTCTTTGCCCAATTCTCTCTGGAAGCACATGACATGTGCTAAGTAGTTCAGCACTCTAAGGGAAAAGGTCACTGAAGCATAAGTCCATTTTGCAAATCTGTCCAGAACTCTAGATCCCCTTTTAAGGGGATGAACAGATGTAGGCTCTTTGAACAGGTTTCTTTTTAGCAGCTGCCACTAGGACCTTTACTCCCATGTGTTCTATCTTTAGAAGCTGCCATGATTTTGTCAGGCTCATAGCAACTCAGGAAGAGGAACCACCCAGGCACTGGAAGAGCTGGCTCCACAAGCCTCGAGGAACACTGATTCTTCTGGGGAAGGTGCATCAGTAGACCAACTACCTTCTGCTTCATCAATACCAGGATTTCCTCAAAGGTAAACTCTCCAGGGGGGACCTGGGTAATCTTCCCCTTCATCCAAAACTGTGCCAGATTCAGGTGAATTATCTGTTGGTTTCCTTTTACAAATCTGCTTTTTATGGGCCCAATGTTGAGGAGCCTCAGATGACAGATCAGAATCAGACTGGGAGCTCAGTGTGAACACTTCCAAGACTTTTGGAAGCTGACTGTCCCTGTCAATGTGGAGGTTGAAGTAGAAAAAGAAAGGGATTGGGATGGATCCAAGCATGAAGGAGGCCCTACTTCTCTGGTAGTGAGAATCCTTTTAAAGGCTTTGAATGCCAAGCCAGAAACTGGAATCAAGGAGGATTCTCGAGGAGCCACAACAGAGAAATCAACCAATGCAGACTCATCCCAGATCCAAAGCCTACATCAGAGCCAAGCTATCAAGAGCAGATGCCTCAACAGGCACAGATGGGAAACCATCCTGTCCTCCAGGGGTCCTGCATTACTACTCCGATGATCTTCACGATCCAACAAGGTCAGAGTTGAAGAGATTAGGTCTATCGACGCAGACACAGATGCTTCAGGTGTGCTTGGATCTATGGGCTGTGGATCCATGGACTGGGCTCATGACATGTTTTCTCTGGTCGATCTGTGGAGACAATGCTTGGATGACCCACAACTGAATCTGCTATCAAAAATCGCAGAATCACCCATCAACATCAGCTTCAGTAAGACTCCTTGAAGAATAAACAGAAAAGTAATGACAGCGAAGATCATAATATTCGAACTGACTCTGGATCCAACAGCTTTGTCATTTTTGGTACTAGATCCTGGAGAACTGTCTGGTTAGGGGACTGCTTTCTTGTTTTTTCACTCTTCTCAGGAATCGTGCTTCCCTGAGATTTTTTGCCCTCTTTGTTATTCTTCTCTTTCAGACTTGACTTGTCAACCACCTTGGACGGGATGCAGATAACAGAGAGAACCCCTGTTGAGCAGGTAAACCTTTCAGTATTAATCTGTTCTTGTGACTTTGGAGAGCCTGATGTCTAGGTAGGCCACCCCAAAAAAAATATCCATAAAGGGTGGGGGAATTTTATGGCCGCACAGAGTACTTCTTGAAACTCTTCTCAGACATGACAGAAGAGAAAAAAGAACTCCACAGAACAAAAAAAAAAAACACTACAGGCACACAACACTACTAGATTTAGCTATGATCTTCTACCTCAGATGAAAATTACTGACCTGCTACAAGTATTAAGCCAAAAGGGAATACCTAAAGAATTAGCCCATACAGGTTCATAGGTTGATACTAGGCCCTAGGACCTATACAAGCCTAGCTATAACAATTCCCTGGCTATTTCTTCCCACACTATTTACTTCCCTGGGCCCCTCTCTAGCAGGGTGACTGACATGATCCCTAGGGTGACTTTCCTCTCTCCCATCCAATCGTTAAAGTTCCTTTTGAAGAGGGCCAAAGAGGTGCTCTGCTTGACATGTATGGGCAGTTTATTCCAGAGTCTGGGGAGTCTCTGAGTCAGGAACCTAGCCCTCCAGCATGTTTTGTTTATTGTGATGCCAAGGTTTAGATCTCTGGAGCGTGTGGCTCTGAGGGATTGGGATTTCTTTAAGTGTAGCATGTCCAACAGCTATAGGTTTGACATGGCCTTTTATGTTACGCAGACATCGCCTCTGAGTAGACGATATGCGACAGAGTATAGCTGGAGTTTTTTAAGGTGGTCGGCATAGGGCATCTGCTTTAGGCCTGTGATTCTTTTAGTGAGGTATTTCTGCGGCCTTTCCAGTTGTTGCAGATGTCTTGAGAGGTACATACCAAACGGGGTGTTGTATTCTATAATGAGTCTAATGAAGGACGAGTACAGTGGGACAATAACCTCCTTTTTTCTGTATGAAATGCCCTTAGTGATGAGGTGTGCCACATAGAAGGATTTCCTGACTGTTGTGGCGATGTGGTTATCGTAGCTGAGACCACTGTCCACCTGTGTCCCCAAGTCTCTTATCACACTTTCAGTGTTTAGTGTACTGCCATCTATGTGGTAATTCACGGGTACATGTTTTTTCCCAAAGGGAATAACTATAAATTTCTTGGCATTGAGCTTGAGACCATGGCTCTGGCACCAAGTATCTGTTTCTGTAAAGCCCTTTTGTAGAGTATCCACATCATTTGGGGATTCAATAATGGCTCCTAGTTTGCAGTCATCTGCGAACTTGTTAGCCAGAGTCCTTTAGTGTTGGCCTGTACTTCAGAGAAGTAGATGCCAAACAAGAGTGGTCCCAGGACTGAACCCTGAGGTACACCACTTGTCACTTGTCTGGAGCTGGATTTGGAGTCTGCTACTTTTACAGTGTGGGTTCTGTCAGTAAGCCAGTTGGCAATCCATCGAGTGACGTAGGGATTAATGCCCAGCTTAGTAAGTTTATCTATGATTCCACAGTGGGGGATGGTGTCAAAGGCCTTGGCGAGGTCCATATAGGCTGTGTGGACCGTCTTACCCTCGTCCATGGCTCTGGAGACTGATTCGAAGAAGTCAATCAGGTTCAGGAGACAAGATCGGCCGTTCACGAACCCAAACTGGGTGGGGCCCAGTGTTTGAAGGTTGCCAATGTCTTTGTTTATAAGTTCCATGATAATAAGTTCCAAGACCTTGCAGATTAGGGTCAGACTGATGGGGCGGTAGTTCCTTGGATCTAAGGTGGATCCCCCCTTGTGAAGTGGGATAACTGTAGCTGTGAGCCACTCAGTGGGCAAGAAGCCTGAGGTGAGGCTATGATTAAACATGACACTTAGGTGAGATGCCAGTTCATTTTGTAGTTCATGTAATACACAGCCCAGGATGTCATCTGGTCCCATGGATGCTGTATTCTTAGCTTTGGAGAGTGCGTTTTTTTACCTATGTGGCCATTATTTGCAGAATTTGGCAATCTAAACAGCCTATCCACTTTAGTACAAGATTCAACTAGGTTAATAGGTAAGAGAAAGTTTTTGTAAAGAAAAAACGTTTAACTAAATAAGGGTAGGGAAAGGTAAAGAGTTAAGCCTCAACTAACAGCTGAATAAAGTGAAAAACTTTTTCTGAATTATCAAAAAAGAAACTGATGGAGCTTTTAGAATTGCACAACCATTCAGCTCAGATGGCAAACAATATTGGAGATATTCAGGGAGAGGCACAGAAGAATTCTGGTAGGGGAGGAGTCAAAGCCCTGAATCCACAGGTTTTGAAGGTGCCAAGCCATTATATGGCGTGTTCCCTGTTACCTATGGAAATGATGAAGGCTGGCCCAAATATTTTGTAAGTTGTACTGCTCTTGTGTTTCCTGACTCGCATACAAATGAAAGCTGGACCATAAACTGTGCTGCTGTTTGGTAATCTCTTATGCATAGTGTGAACATTACATGCAATGCACAGCACATACTGCACCAGTTTCATCATGGCATGCCTGACTCATGCATTGTGTGAACAGTACATGCAATGCACAGCACAGACTACACCAATTTCATCATGGCATGCCTGACTCCATTTATATCCGTGGGGCTTGACAGCCTTGCACTGCTGGTTCACCTGTTCTAACCTATACTGTTACATATATCAGAGGGGACAGGTACTTTGGGCAAATCTATCATCATGTCTGTCACTGCTATGTCTCTAAATGCCCACAAAGGTAGCAATTTTCAGCAATACAAGTTCATCAGCATTAGTCTCTACTCTCTATGGCATCAATACCAAGTAAAGAGTTCTAGGTAAGGGATGTTTTGCATTTTAATACACTCACCAGAACTGGCTCAAGGCAGTGCCTTCAGTAAAGCATGCATGCAAATAGTTTGCCTTGGAAAGACAGGCGGGTGATGCCACATCAGGAATGCACGGAGTTGGCTGTATGTTGACCTAGCAAAAGCATTCGACACAATACCCCACTCGGGCATTATAGAAAAGCTCACCAGCTTAGATGTAAACCCATATGTCACAAGATGGGTTGCAAACTGGCTCAAGGACAGAACACACAGGGTTAGAGTTGCTGGTGCCATGTCAGACTCTAAGCCGGTCACGAGCAGTGTCCCACAGGGCTCAGTCCTGGGCCCCCTCTTGTTCGGCATTTATTTTTCTGAAGTGCAGGCAAACATAGGGGGATTGTGGCTGACAAAATTTGCAGATGACTGCAAACTGGGCACCATAACTGACACTCCATCAGACACAGACATCCTCCAGAAAGGTCTCATAGAAATGGATAACTGGTGCCAGAGCCATGGCCTTAAGCTAAATGCCAAAAATGTATAGTCATACCCTTTGGGAAAAACAAGGTAACCCCTAATTACCACATAGATGGTAATCCATTAAACACGGAAGAAGTTATCAGGGACCTGGGGACCCAAGTTGACAGTAACCTCTCTTTTGACACTCACATTGCCAAAGTGGTTAGGAAGACCTTCTACATTGCCCACCTGATCATGAAGGGATTCACATCCAGATCAGGAGAGGTCATTGTACCCCTGTACTCTTCACTTATCAGACCAATGATTGAGTACAACGCCCCATTCGGAATGTACCTTACCCGACACCTGCAGCAGTTGGAAAGACCCCAAAAGTTCCTCACCAAAAGGATAAAGGGGCTCAAACATATGTCATACGATGCCCGACTGAAGAAACTCCAGCTCTACTCAGTTGCATACCGTCTGCTCAGAGGTGATCTGTGCCTGACATAGAAGGCCATGTCCAACCCGGAATTAATGGACATGCTCCACCTCAAAAAATCCAAATCCACCAGAGCCACGAGAGCAAGAGACTTAAACCTCAACACGGATATAAATAGGACGTACTGGAGGGACAGATTCATCACCCAGAGACTCCCTACACTATGGAACAGAATCCCAGTCCATGTGAGGCAGAGCCCCTCACTGACTCTGTTCAAGAGAAATCTTGACGAGTGGATGGGAGATCGTAGGTTTACCCCGGGAATCATCTCTGTATCACTGCTGGACAGAGGCACAGCAAACTAATGGGTATAGTATTCTCATCCTAAGGGGTGGTGAAAGCCACACACACTCTGGCTAGGCTTATAAATGCCCTAGGGCAGATAGCCTAGTATGAACCTATGAACCTATGACGACATAGACAGTTATAACAGACATGGTAAATTAACACATGAAAGAACTTAATTGTGCAATGGCAAAATAAGACTAATCACATACTGTGTACATGTAAGGCTGCTTCATAGTTTATCTACCATCCATGCTATCAGTCATAAACATTCTTAACCTGTCACAATGTACTCAAAAGGACTTATTTTGATTGAAAGTTGTACCCATATTATGTGACTCCATTTTAATTCATGGCAATCCTTTATGTGATGAAATACTTTGACAGTGAGTAGATTATGCACAAAACTGTCAGCATGTAAGTCACCTATTATGGCCTCCTGTAGTATCAGTTTACCTCAGTGTCATGGATGTTTATAACTGCTTTCCTAGGGATTACATCCAGCAGCTTGAAGTTTCTTTTTCTTGGAAGGACACTAGAACACAAAATGGTAATGTATGTGTGTTGTCTAACCAAGGTCTTTAATAGAGTAAGCATCGCTTCCTTACTTGTGGAGTCGATCCTCATTGGCTACACAACAGCAAATAAAAATTGAGTGTTACATGTTGCCACTGTGATCAAAGAAGTCCATTCACAGTGTGCTCTGTGTACAATCATCGTTTTCAGGCTTTGCAGTCCTAAATTTTACAAATGACATCCAATACTTTACACTAGGATAGTGGTTGCTTTCTAAAATACAGGAGTGGTGTGCTCTGTGTACAATCATCGTTTTCAGGCTTTGCAGTCCTAAATTTTACAAATGACATCCAATACTTTACACTAGGATAGTGGTTGCTTTCTAAAATACAGGAGTGGTGTACATGTTTGCACTAAACAAAGAAGTTATGTACTCACCATAACATTCCATCTGAGTAGTTCTACTTAATTTGTATTCAACCTGTGGGATACCAGATCCGTATCGGATCAGAGCTGGCAAATTCACTAGCATCTGCTCCGAGCTCCTCCCCTTACCCATAACACACCTCCACTACCTTCCAACCCCCAGATCAAGTTTGCTGACCATTATACTGATAACCCAACCTGAAAAATACTTTATGACCTACAACTGCAGCCAACAGGCTGTTCATATGATAAGGTCAAGTGGGAAGGAGGGAGGGGCGGTTGAAGACAAATGAAGTAGAACTACTCGGATGGACATATATTGAGTACCTTACTTCTTTATCTGAAGTAGTTTACTTCATTTGGTCTTCAACCTGTGGGACAGAGTCCCCAGCTACTAAACTCCTGGGTGGCCCTCATGGAAGGATATTCCACAGCACCACGGATCCAAAGGATGCTCTCCCTCTAGAAGTCAAATCCAATTTGTAGTGAGAAATAAAAGGCATGAGAGGAGGACCAAGTAGCTGCATAACAAATATCATCCAATGAGAGGCTAGACCAAAAAGGCCACAGAAGTAGCCATGGACCTAGTGGAATGAACCTTCACCTGACCTAGAGGATATATCTCTATCCTTATAGACCTGAAGGATGCACGAGGAAATCTACCTAGCAATAGTGACCCTGGAGAGAGATTTAGAGAAGGACACAAAACTGATCGAATCTGCAGAAGTTTTTGGTCCTGTGTAAATAAAAATGTAACGGTCTATGAACATCCAACAAGTGGAGTTTGTATTCCATTTTGTTAGCAAAGTTTGGGAAGAAAACATGTAAATTAATGGTTTGATTTATGTTAACTTGTGATGCAACTTTAGGAAGGAAGGACGGATTGGTCCAAGGGGAAACCCTACCTTTATGGAAAATCATATATGGAATTTTGATGGACAAAGCTTGCAGTTCTGAAACCCTTTTAGCAGAAGTGATATCTTGGAAAACAGCATTCCTGGTGGCTAAGAATTTAAGATCTGTGGTTGCAGCAAGTTCAAAAGGCAGAGCGACCAAAGCTTGAAGAACCATAGTAAGGTCCCATGGGAGAACAGGATCTTTGGCCAGGGGGTGTAACAGAAAAGTACCTTTGATAAAGACTTTATAGTCTGGAGGTGGCCAGGGAGGGAGAATTCTCACCCACATGAAAATGAGAGATGACAGCCAATTGAACTTTGACAGTAGAAGAGCTTGCTCCCTGTTGAAAACTATTGGCTAGGAAATCAAGAATGGCAGAAATAGGAGCCATGAAAGGGTCTAAACTCCTTTGAGAAGCCCATAATGAAAAATGTTTCCATTTGCTGCAGTAAATCTTTCTGGTCGAAGACTTCTGAGCAGCCACCAGAACAGACCTAACTGAAGAGGATAATCCAGGAGTCCTAGCGATCATGGGAACTGGAGCAGCCAAACCATGAGCTTCAAACTGTCCAGGTTCAGCTGAGGAACCCCCGACGGGTGTGAAATCAGATCCTGAATGGGATCCAAGATACAGGGCGGAGCCAGAAAATGAGACCAAAGGAAAGGAAACCATACCTGGTGAAGCCAAAACGGGGCAAAGAGGATCACTTTGCTCCCCAGTCGACGAGCTTTCTGTCAAATCCTCGGAATAAGAGGTACTGGAGGGTTAGCATACAGAAGACTGGGAGGCCAAGCATGGACTTGTGCATCTCTGGGGGACTCCCCTGGCAAGGGGTGCAAAAAACCCTCTGCACTTCACGTTGGAAGAAGATGCGGAGAGCTCGCAGCAAGGCTGACCCCACTCCAAAAAAGATCTGCTCCGCTACTAAATGATTCAGAGACCACTCGTAAGGAATCAGTATAGTCTGACTTAACCTGTCTGCTAGAATGTTGGACCATCCCAGAATGTGCGCTGCTATGAGAATGCGACCAGTGGAGATCGTCCATTCCCACACACATGGCCTCATGACAAAGGGGGGTAAGATCTGGTCCCTCCCTGTTTGTTGATGTACCAGACCACTGACATGTTGTCTGATTGAATTGCAATATTTCCCAGAGGAAGAAAGGCATGAAGGGCCTGCAACGCCAAAAGGACCGCCCTCATCTCCAGAACATTTATGTGAAAGCTGGTCTCGACAGGGGACCACAGGCCTTAGACTGTCCTGCCCGAACAATGCCCCCCCACCAGATTTGGGAGGCATCCGTGGTCACTGTGGCTTGGACAGGGGCTGAAACAAAGGGTACTTGGTATGATAATAGAAGTTCCAACAGGGACCATTGTACAGCTAGTGTCCACTGCAGTACTCTCATATGTAACCATGCGCATGGAAGAAGCATTATGGTCACTGCCATTGAACCTCAGGCCCTCAACATGGATTCTGCCGGTGGAAGATTAGAACGGTATATCAGAGACACATGCATCCTCAGGTTTTGTACTCTCTCCGTGGTCAGGAAGATTTTGCACTCTCCTATCCTTGCCCCAATGTAGTCTATCACCTAGATAGGATTTAGAAGTGATTTGGATGTGTTGATTGTGATCCCTAATTGCAGAGCAAGCTTTAAGAAATAAGGCCTGGTTTGAGAAAGGTGATACCTGGTGGGAGCAGTGAGGAGACAATCGTCCAGATACAGATAGACCTGAATCCCCTGAGGCCTCAGGTGAGCCACTACTACCACCATCACTTTAGTGAACAACCTGGGGGTTGCAGTGAGACCAAAGGGTAGGGTTCGAAATTGGTAATGATTGGCTCCTAGCCGGAAGTGGAGGAACCTCCTGGAGCTTCTGTGCATCTTTATTTGATAGTAGGCATTCTGGAGGTCTAACGAGCATATCCAGTCACTCTCTTGCAGGTACGGCATGATGGACTGTAGTGTGACCTTCCAGAATTTTTCTTTGGCAACTTGCAGGTTCAGGGTAGATAGTCCTTCATTTTCTTTGGCACCAAAAAGAAACTGGAGTAGAAGCCCAATCCGGTGATCTGGAGGGATGGGTAAGATGGCTCGTTTTCCTAGCAGCTTGGAGGAGATTTCCTGGGCTGCTGCCTCCCTTTGTGCGGGTGGTATGTCCGGGAGGTGTTTAGGAAGACCCACAAAGGGGACATAGTATACTCTGGATATGACCTGAAGCACCCAGTGGTCTGATGTTATGGACTCCCATGCCATCAGGTGCAATGACAATCGTCCCCAGACTGCCTCCAGAGTAGAGCAGTCTATCCCTCAGGCTTGCTGTCCAGGCCTATCTGAGAAACGTTCTTGAGACCCAAAATTCCTCAGACCCCCTCTGCCTCTGGGCCAGCGTCTATCATGTCCCCCTCTACCTCTGGGGGAAGAAGACCCCCGAGTGTCCCGGGAATACTGTGACTTCTGGAACAACATCTTCTTTTTCCCTCTCTGATTCCGGAAAAAGGATCTTTGAGGGTTCAAGAACTGGATTCTGACGGCAGACAGCGTCTTCCTGTCCTTCTCACTCCGGACTAAAGTCTCTTTGACGGTCTTACCAAAAAAAAAAAAAAAAAAAGTACAGCTGTCATAAGAGGCATTGGCAAAAGATGCCTTGAAAGGTTCTGAAAACTGACAGTCTGAGCCAGGCATTGCACCTCATGGACACGCCGGACCCAGCCGCCCCAGCCGCTCCTTCAGTAGCATGTGAAAGTAGTCACATGGACGTGTTGGAAACTGCTTTCAAAGTGGCCATCCTCAGGGAGGAGTCCTCCTGTGACATGGACTTAGGGGGAGACTCAGCCAGCTCCTTGACCAGGTTGCGCTGGAGTCTGGTGACATGGGCCAGGTAGTTCAGCGCCCTAATGGAAAAGGTTGCCGACGCATAAACCCGCTTCCCTAAGCGGTCCATCATCCGTGACTCTTGGTCAGGGGGATGAACCGAGGAAGTGTCTTGGGCTAGTTACTTTTTTTGTGGCTGCTGCTACCACCATATAGTGTCTATGGAGGATCCCTTGTTCCATGCCGGTCTATCCGATGGTGGACTCATGATTTTATCAGGATGTTTAGGGATTGGTTCCACAGTGTCCGGCTCCTTCCAGGCCCATGAGGTGACCAGGTCCACTAGGGGATCTGGGGGAAGGGGATACCTAGGAAGTAGATGGGCCTGTGCCGAAAGCATCCAGAACATCAGAAGAAGGTTTGGGGGCAGACCAACCTCCCCATTGGTGTAGGATTTCCATGATGTCTCCAAAGGAGACATCCTCAGGAAGTGACCTGGGGGAACCTTCCTCATCATCCAAATCAGTGCCCTTGGTGAGGGACTCGGGGGGGGGGGGGTCCAAGTGCCTCCTCTTACATGTATGCTTGCGAGGCATGTCTCCAGTGGGGCTCTCCAGGGGTGATTCGCAAGCCATTTGTTCCTAAGGGTGAACAACTTGGGGCTCCTCAAGCACGGGCAGTCCCTCTGATAAGATGATGGGATTCGTAGATAGAGCCGAGGGGGTTAGGGCGGAATCCAAGGAGATAGTCAAGGGTCTCGATCCAGTGGAGAGAACCCTTTCTACCACGTCAAATGCTGAGGGAGAACGAACCTCCTGGGGAACTAATAAGGAAGCCGGTCTCCCCGGATCCGATATGAGAATTGGAGCCAGGCCTGAAGTGAACGGAGGTCCGAGGGAGGGAACTTGGCCTGACGACGCCAGAACGATGAAAAAAGCTCCGCTCCCTCAGATCAAGACACCCAAGCACTGGCTGAGAGAGCCACTCAGATCCAAAATGGTTGGATTCGACACGCTCCAGGCAGCTGTCAGTGTTGAGGAAGCAGGTACCGTCGGCACAGACTCCCTGACTAAAGCCATCCTCAGATCAGAGTACTCCGAACCCGATGCACGTATCGGAGAAGGAGATATCAGTGTGAAAAAAGGAAGTGAGCTCCCCCCTCCAGAGGAAGATCGGGCTGGCAAGACCACATCTGGATCCAAGTACGAATGAACCTCATCATTTTATCTATGTCAACTTCCGATAAGCTCCGTGTGTACCTCAATAAGGTCACGGACTCTGACCTGGCAGGTCAAGGTATCGAGGCACTAGATGGAGAATGCGTCTCCTCCGGCTCCAGAGAAAATCTCGGAGATCGGAGACAAGGAGAGTCATGGATCCTAGGCTGACTTTTGGTGGTAGAAGGATGGTCCAGAGACCTCTTACGTTTCTCTGGTTTATGAGATTTTGGCTCTCTCTCTCCTTCTCTCTGCTCCTTTTCCACTCCACTTCCGAAGGCTTAAAAATGGGAGGTTGAGTCCCAGCCTGGGAGGGAGGAGAAGCAAGGGCAAGAGAGGAAGGAGAGTCTGCCACAGCAGCCACTGTGACCAAAGCAGAGAACGAGGTAACCGCCTCAGAAGTGGGAAGAAGGCCTTTCAGGACTAACAGACCACTCACCACACACTCAAGTCACACAGAACACTGAGGGGGGAGGGGAAGCAATGTACACTAACAAACTAACTAACTACAATAAAGGTTCTATTATACAATCACCAGCAAGGGGAGGAGGAGGAGAGGAAACCTACACTAAACACTTACTCAAAGAGTTAGAGAACTCAAAAGCAGAAAAAAAAAACCACACTACTCAGAGCTCGGGAGATCATGATGTTTCAACAAGCCGTGGCAAACGAGATCTGGGGGGTGGGAAGGTAGTGGAGGTCTATTATGGGTAAGGGGAGGAGCTTGGAGCTCAGAGCAGATGCTAGTGAATTTGCCGGCTCAGATCCGATATGGATCCGGTATCCCACAGGTTGAAGACCAAATGAAGTAAACTACTTCAGATCTAATATTTAACCTTTGGGCCCACTTAGGCACTCTTATACATGAGCTGATCACCGACTTCAAAGGATGTGTATGTTGTCACTTTGGTAAAAGCAGATAAGAGTGGACTCACTACAGATCACAGTACTCTAGTCCAATTTCTGGACATTATGCCACTTACCAAATGTTCTGTGCCATGTCATTCAATGATGGAGAAATGGAATTTACAACTGTGTGCCAGCCAAAAAGACCCTACTATCTTCTTACTGTTTGGTATGACAGTATGATCACATCTAGTGCTGGTGCCCAAGTGAGTTGTCAGAATGGCATAATACTGCTTGAGGTCTGGCTAAAACATTACAGATATGGGCATGTGTTGTTTGTTGTTGTGAAGATCATTTTCTTTATAAAATGACAGCAATTTTATTCTTGACTTCACAGAACAGGACTGCAGCTCCTAAACACAATTTAAACATTACTGCCTATCCAGTCTCAGACACTTCACAACAACACAATGGTGTACTTAAGCAAGTAAGGGAGTCTGCATGTACAATGGAAATATTTCAGAAGCTGTAGTAGGGGTGCCATGAGGTCCTCATGCTTTACCCTAAGTAGGGCTATCCCCTCATACCACTCAATAACTGGAGTCTATCTGCTGATCTCGGTTGCAGAATCATACACTACTAACTTTCCTTTACCAAGGGTGAAGGACAATACTCAGAATCAGTACCTCTGTAGTCTCTTCCTCTTTCTCAAAATCTTTCCACATCCCTGAATGGCATATCCCTCCATTCTTTTTTATAGTATATAAGTCACCTACATCTTGTTTTGCCAGAAGTTGTAAAGAATGGAAATATTTTAAATGTTTGATACAGATTTCCTTACCACCCCTTATTGTTTTTCTTCTAAACTCTCAGTACTTTAATCTATCAATCCTAATCCTTGATCCCCTAATCAATCTAGTCAACTGTATTAATGGTAAAGTAACAGCTCATATACATATATACATATATATATACACACACACACACACCAAAGTGTAAAAAGGTCGCACAAAGACAAAAGTAAAAAGTCATGGACATTCCCACGCCTTATTGCTGAAACACTTGATGTCTTTAAAGGGTCATTTGCATGTATCACATGGGCCTCTATTACAGTAAGTTTAAGGTATCACACGGTGAAAACTCTAGACTGGTTGGGTTTTTCTCGTAGTCAACACACACACTCCACACACTCATACATACACGCATTATATATCATCCAAATGACACTAGTGCAAAAGTATAAATGACTATTTAAAAACAAAATAAACATTTGCTATTTTGGAAGGAATAGACGTTACGTTATTCCCTGTGTTTTGGTCAGTCTTTTATTCATTTAAATCACATTTTGAGCAGTTTCGTTCATTGTAAAGTTTTCAGTCGAACTTCCATCAAAAAATAACATAAAATGAACCTATACTTATTTAGCTGGTGTGGTGAGCGGGGGATGGGTTGAGGGTGTTATCTAATCAATTTAATGACATTGGAAATGCTCAGGTTTTCATTTAGTCCTGGGGCTCACAGTTGTATCTGCCATTTTAACTCTTTGCCTGTGTTCCAAAGGGGGCCAGTAATCCCTAGGGGATCTGTGAATTTTTCAATTGCTGCAAACTGGAATCCAGAGAATTGGGAGGAGGTCCTACTATGCCTGGCTAGTGTGTTGTAAGGGTCTTGCTTTCTAATGGCTCCCACATGCTCTTTTATCCAGATCCCAAGTAGTCTTGTGGTTTTTCTAATGTAGTATGCTTCACATTGAGAGCATACTGCAATGTGAACCATGTTGGCGTTGGGGGTCTCACAGTTTAAATGATGTTGTGTGTGAATAACAACTGTGGGGTGGTGAGACATGCCTTGAGAGCATGAATGATAAAATCACAAGAGGCACTTCCCACATTGGTGCATGCCTGGGGGTGCATTGAGGGTCTGTGTCTGCAGCCTCTTTTCCGATTTGAAAGTGGCTTTGAGGGACACACTCTTTTTGTAGCAGAATTTTGGCTTGTTTCCAAGGATTAGGGCTAGCTCTGGGTGCTACTCTTTGAGCACCCAGTTTTTAACGAGGATTACTTTGATGCTGGTGGCATCTAGAGAGATGGGCAAGGGAAACCTTGGGGTGGTGTTCTCTGGTGCCTGAGCTTTGGGGTAGAATCCGTATTTATGGATGGGTGGGTACATGGTTTCCCTCCTTGCAATTACCACTCTCATGACTCTGGAGAATAGATTGTCTGGGTAGTGCCTTTCCAGGAAGAAATCCTTGAAGCGCTGCTTAACAATAAAAAAAGTCCACAAGAAACTTGGAAGTCTATACAGGCACAAAAGGTTCTTGACCAAAATGGCCAAAATTGCACTAGAACAAACCCATCTGCTCTCCACTCTACTATATGCCTCTCCAATTTTAGGAAAACTGACTTATCTAAGCTAGAAGCATGTTATAATAAAATTTCTAAGTTTGCATCTGGCTGCTCATATGGAACATATTGTTACAGCTTTAAGGATACTAGACTGGCTTGAACTTCCCAACCTTATTCTTTACAACCAACTCTCTCTAACTCACAAAACTGTAACATAACCAACCAGAATCTCTGCACTACAAAATCTCATCCTTCCTTACAGTTCGGGCAGACCACTTCGCTCTAACAATAAGAATTTACAGTCTCCAAGGCCTGTTCTCTGCAGGAGAATCTTTATTTTCCAGCTATATATCTTGTATATGGAACTCCCTTCCTAACTTCATTCTTTCAATCTTGTCCACTAACCATTTTAAGCCATCACTTAAAGCTTATTTAAAAAATAAGTGACTATATTCCTGTACTAACTCCTCGTGAATGCTCTGATACATCACAGTAGACTCCAACCATATCCAACTTCTTCCCTAGTGTTTAATCTTTTATTCCTACTGGCCTGCCTTACCTTTACAAATACTAGCTATGTTCCAAGCCTAGGTTTTTTCATGATGTAAGAAATTTGTATTTTCTTATGTATACTACATTTTGTTTACTTTTATTGTAATTCATGCATTAAAATTTACTGTTGCTCAGTGTTTTTTTCCCCAGGCCTCCGCTGAGGTAAAAAATGTTAAATAAATAAAATAAATAATTATTGCTGTAGTAGGACCACACCGGTAGAAGGAGTAAAAGTTAATTACATTTTATGTAATCAAATAACGATGTCAGCAATGGGATAGGATGGAGAAGTATAGTGGAAGGAGTAAGTGACCTTTAAAGTGTAGCTGTATAGTGTGTGTGGGGGGGGGTTGTGAACTAGGGGTAGAAAGCAGAGTCAAGGGAAATTGAGCAAGATGCACCAGGCCTAAAGGGTTGTAATCAAAAAATCAGGCTTGAAAGCAAGATGCACCAGGCCTAAAGGGCTGTAATTAAAAATCAGGCTTGAAATTTTAAGTCTTATCAAACACTTGTATTGGCTTAAAAGTAACTTGAGCACCACAAAGCCCAAATCACCATCCAACGGGTTAGCAACGTATATTCGTTTATTGACAATAAATCCGACTAAGCAAACAAACGCTTTCGCCAACAATCCGGCTTCATCAGAGTCATTTGTGAAAACAATTCTTGTGCTATATAACCAGTAACATTTAATTTCATTGGTTAAGCGTGATACCACCCATCATAACCTAATTATAATCTTAATTAAATATGTTAAAACACTAAACTTAATAATACAAACACTTAAAATCATTAATGAAATGAAATACATTAATAAAACATTTCATACACCAAAATTTTCCCTATACCTTTGTATGACATAATATAATTACAATACTAAAGTGTATCATAAAATGCTATGCTAATAGTTCACACACTCTTTAAAAATATATTATTACCTTATCCAATTCCCAAATTCATTAAAAATTGTCAAAATGCATCAATACTAACACATCAAACCTTGTTAAATGTTAGTTTCAATGTTAGTTTCAAATTTGCTGGGACCTAAGTTTCAACATTGGTTTCAAGGAAATGTGGTCATTCAGGCCAGGAGGCCTACAGGCATCTAATCTAATCTGCCATTCTGCCTCCAATACCTCCACCTTGTTTACTATATCACCCCCTTCACCACAGTCTTACACACGCCCAATGACAAAAAATACAAATTTGTTGAATTCTGTACATTTCACACTATGTAAATAAAGCGCATTATGCATATCTTTCTTTTTAATGGACCTCACGTGTTCTGCTACTCTATCTCGTAACCTCCTTGTGGTCTTACCTACATAGTATGCATCACAAGAGGTACAAGTCGCCAAATACACCAAATTCTTTGTACAACAGTTACATTGTCCAGGGCATGGAATTGTATATTTGTACCCACTTACGCAGATATATGTACTCTCATTAACATATCTGCACCATCTACAAAAACCACACTTTTTCATGATAGACTTAAAAATATTCTTGAAGGTTTTCACAAATAAAGTAGCTCTGTTTAAAACGTTAGAACTTTTATTTGTACGCAAGTACTTTCGGAAGGCTTTGTATCCTTCCTTCTTAAGACAAAACACTTCATTGTAGATTGGTTCTCACTTAAATAAAGTCTCAGTTAATTAATTAATGACATCAGAAGTGAGAACCATCTTTTTAAAAATTGTTAAAACCACATTACTTATTAACTTTAAAATGCATAAATTCAAATTGTGTGTAACACACCAAAACATCAGAAATTACATCAAAAAAATCTCGCTAGCGTATGTTATCTAATTATTGTTACATTGTATTAAAAATATGATTAAAAATGTGAAATGTTTTACACAAATCCTTATTACTTCCTAACTAAACATGTCTCCCTGTGACATCAACTAAAATGAAATACTTATAAATTGCGATACAAGTCAGTCTACATTATGTTATTCCCCATTAAAAAACAAATAGCTATCTGTTTTTAATGTTCAAGATAGAAGTAAATACAAGCCCCAGGACAAAATTTAATAATCAGGTAGCCCAAGAGTTCTGTTCTGCAAGCATGGGTCGTCCTACATAATTTATTATATAACAACTTAATTTCAAAACAAAGTGTATGCTCAAACCTGTAATGAATATGTATTGATGTTATACTAGTATCAAATCTTACATATTGTCCGTTCATTTAATAAAATATATTAAATATATGGTCATTTTGGACCTAATGTTATCTATATTATATACTAATTAAATATAATAAAATGCTATAATAAATATATATATCAAAGCTTACTATCTAAACTTTAAAAACAAAATGCATATACTAATTCTATAATCTAAATATATATTATTGAGCTTCTAAATTTATAGGTTTATAGAAAAGTGTAAATTATAAAAATATATATTACCAAATACATGTTTAAAACCTATTTACATATTTACCCCCCCCCCCAAAAAAGATGTATATATATCTCTCAATGGACATACGGCTGATTAATATGTCAATGAATGTTTAAGTCGTATATTAAATCTAAAAGAAGAACAAGTATAGGTGTTAATACTAATATAAGTTATCCTTCATATTGTTGTTATAACTATTACCTCCTTAATGCTAACTGTTTTAGTATACAAGTTAAAGAGATTGATTCATTTAAACCAGGGTTAATATGTGCCCCCGTTCTTATCTGCCAGAAAAGTTCCTCTTTTTCTAGTAAAATTTGCCAAGGGCCTGACTTGGGATCCACCTTGATTTGTCTTAACACTGCAAAGTTAAAGGCATGATCTGGGTATTCAATAGAATGACAAGCTAAAGCATTATTTACATCCTTCCTAGATGTTGCGTATGTGTGTTCATATATACGTTTCCGCAAAGCCCTCTCGGTCTTTCCTATATAGAAAGCCGGGCATTTATTGCAAATAGCTACATAGACCACCGCTTTAGAAGCACAACTAAAATTTCCAAGGATTTTGTATTTCTGTTTGTTTATTAAAACATTTTCCCCTTCTTGTATGCATTTACACTGGTGGCATGACCCGCATTTGGTCATCCCTTTCATTCTATAAAACCCTGTTTTCTTATTCCTTTCTAACAAGGATTTTAAACTAAAACCTTTTCTATAAGTAATACCTGGTGAAGATCCTAACATATGTGATAAGTCCTTTAATCACCGCTTTCATCGACTGACTTCCTCAGAATATGTCTGCCTCTTAAACATAACTTCATTTTTAACTTCATATATCAAAGGCCCTGGGTACCCTCTATTTATGAACATGTCACTCAAGTTATTACATTCATCCATAAAATCTACCTCTCTTGTAATCATACGCGCTGCCCTTACCATCTGCCCTTTAACAACTGCTCTTTTTTGATGGTAAGGATGACAGCTGCTGAAGTGTAGAAAACCATTAGAGTACGTAGGTTTACGGTAGATTTTACTAATAAATCTGGACTCCGTAGTATCTTTACTTAGCATTATGTCCAGAAAACTAATTTCATTGTTGTTGACTTCATATGTGAAGTCCAAGAAATTAGTAAATGTCTTCATATCCTCGATGAAGGATGCTACTTCGTCCAAGGGGCCTTTCCATAAGAAAAACATGTCGTCCTGGTATCTAGTGTACCAGGCGACATGTTTTTTGAAGGTGACATTGTTAAATAGTAGTGAGTTTTCCCATTGAGCCATGACACAATTGGCAAATGCCCCCCCACATGGAGAACCCATAGTGACTCCTGAGGTCTGCTTATATGTTAAGCCATTAAAATCAAAGAAATTATATTTCAGAGCAAGCTCTAATAAGGTTTCAGTTATGTATATAATATTTTGTTCAACCTTTCTACTTTCAAGAAAGTCCCTCACCCATTCCAATCCTAGCTGTTGTGGGATGACTGTGTACAAATCTTTTACGTCTACAGTCACCAATACTAAATTAGGATTGAAGGGTATTTTATTAATATTCTCAAGGAAACTCCATGAGTCTTTGCATATCTGATTTTCTTTTGCAATGAATGGCTTTAAAATTATATCAACATATTTAGCACAGGCTACCAATATAGACCCTCTACCATCTACAATGGGTCTAAATGGGGGCTTACTAATAGACTTATGAATTTTTGGGGCGCCAAAAAAGGACGACATTCTAGGTGCCAAAACATTCAAATAAGTATGAATGTCTATATCAATAAAATTTTCCAGAAATAAGTCTTCAATTATGCCCTTAATCCTATTGTGGGCTATGTTTACCTCATTTAGACTAATTCTCTCATAGGGCCCGTTATTAAGATGCATAGTTAATTCATTAGTGTAATCTATTTGATTCATAAAAATGAGACCATTACCCTTATCGGGTTTCATCACACGTTGCCCAGCTGTTATGTTGAGATTGTCTTTGATGTTATGTCCCTTATTAGCTGCCAAAAATCTAAAATCTAATTCACAGGATTTCTCAAAGGTTTTTAGATTATTTACCAAGGGCGGATTAAACAAACTGGCTATTCTGAAAGGGTTAACTAGTGAGGAATTCTTGCCCAATACAGCAGTAAGATTAAGTTTACGTACAAAAAGCATGAAGTCAATAATAGTCTTAACAAGATCCATGCGTGTATCCGGGACAAAAGTGAGACCTTTCGAGAAGAAGTCAGCCATCTCAGTAGTAATATTGAGGGATGTATAATTAAAGATCTTAAAGTTCCCCTCTGTGCTATACACTATGATTGGCTGACCTATACTTGTTATCATTCCTTCCTCTGATTCTGTTTGCTCTTTGAGTTCGTAAAGGTCTTGTTCGACCTCAAGTTCCTTTGATGTGGGTTCTGGCTCTGCATAAAACCCTGATTGTATTCAGCCCCTACTGAATCAGTCCTGGGATTTTGGTTTCCCTGTTGTCGTTCAAAATTATTACTTCATGCGTTAGATTGACCTGCTTGGTCTTGATCATTGTCAATGTCTAAGCCACAGTCTTGAAGGGGGTCATTGTTATTGTAACCCTCATCCAAAAACTCATCTAATTGTTGAATGTCATGCCCTTCATTGTTAATGACTTTCTTATTTGCATAAGAGAAGGGCCCCTTAGGTTTATTTTTAGGCTGTCCTGTTTGTGGTGGTTTAGGGTAAGCTTTATTGTTTGCGTATTGTTGAACATCCCTTTTTATTTTCTTTCTTTTGTTTTCACATAATTTATTAGTAGTAGCTTCTATACTCGTAAAAATACGAGCATAGTCATACTTGTATCGCAAAAAGTCATGGTTATCTTTGATTTTATGTTCTAAATCAGCCAGGTCTTTTTTATAATCATCAACCTGCTGACAATAATGATCAATGAGCATCTTTATAAATTCGAAACTTTGTCGATCAAACAAATCAAGAAGCTGCTTGTGAAATTGTGAGCCCTCAACTAAGCCCACCGGAAAACGCCATTGCCTGAGGCCTTTAGGCACAATCTTCTTGTCTAGGCATTCATCCAGGTAGGCAATCTCTAGTTGTAATTTCTTACATCTAAATAGTTTATAGTCGAATTCGCCAATCAGCGTTGCTATATTATTTAAATTAGAAGAAACAGTTCTTTCCAAAGGCTCTACGCCCCCTCCATTATTTTCTACAATAAAAAAATTTTCTTATTTAAATAGGAGGTTACCGTGGGAACTGAGTCATTAATGTCATTTACTGTGACTGTACCTTGTATGGTGTCGTTTGTTGAAGCTGGGGCACGCCCTTGCCCTGACGGTATACTAGAAAAGTCATTAGAAGCAGAGCTCGAGTCTACCACCACGGTACCTTTTGGACCTCTTGCCTGTTGGGAGTTTCATATTTTTAATATCATATTTTTAATACAATGTAACAACAATAATTAGATAACATACGCTAGCGAGATTTTTTTGATGTAATTTCTGATGTTTTGGTGTGTTACACACAATTTGAATTTGTGCATTTTAAAGTTAATAAGTAATGTGGTTTTAACAATTTTTAAAAAGATGGTTCTCACTTCTGATGTCATTAATTAATTAACTGGGACTTTATTTAAGTGAGAACCAATCTACAATGAAGTGTTTTTTTCTGAAGAAGGAAGGATACAAAGCCTTCCGAAAGTGCTTGCATACAAATAAAAGTTCTAACGTTTTAAACAGAGCTACTGTATTTGTGAAAACCTTCACGTATTGGATTTACTATAGTCGTAGGATACAGGATTCTGTGGGGCTGCTTTCTTTGCACTTTTTCGTTTTCTACAGTTTGTCTGGCGTTTTTTTGGTTTAAAAATATTCTTACTTTTCTTTTCCAAGATACCCTTCAAATTCTCTCCCCTACTTGTATACAACCACTGGCATTGAACCTAAAATCTTTTTAATCTCTTCACTTAAAGATACATTCCAAACACCTTTCACAATTTCAGTTAGTTCAGGCGTCCTATGATTTATTTTATTTTATTTTATTTTATTTATTTATCATTTGTTGACCGGGAAAGTCCGACTAGGTTCCATAGAGCCTGTTTCCAGTGGAAGCCCGGGGAGAAATGCTCCAGATGCATGTCTTTGGAAGGAATGATTATATTTTAATACTAATCGTAATTCACTACTTTTTCCTATTCCATCAGCCTGCTGTTCCTTAGTCGATGTTACCCCTGATTGTAAAATTGGGGCATATTTACCACCCCTTTCCTTAAGCACATCTCTTCTTACACTAAGCAACAGTTTCAATGGATACCCACGATCAAGGAACATACCAACTAATTTAAATAACTCTATTCTAAACATAGCCTCATCACTGACCAACCTCGATGTCCTCACCATTTGCCCTTTAATTACTCCCTTCCGCTGATGGAAGGGGTGACAACTAGTAAAATGCAATAGCGAATTGGAATAATTCTCCTTTCTATAGATGTTACTTGCAAACCCCCCTTCTATTTTACTAATTGACAAATCCAAATAGTTAATCCTGTCTTCATGCCAATGAAATGTAAATTTCAAAAAATTAGTTGTTTTCCCCAAAAATTCAACAAACTCAATAGCTGATTGTTCATCCCCCTTCCATAGTATCAATATATCATCCAAAAATCTGTTATACATAAGTATATTTTCAAAATACCTAGTGGATGCAAAAATATGTTCTCTTTCCCATGTAAGCAAAACTGCATTTGCAAAAACTGGGGCACATTTGGCACCCATCGCAACACCTGAAACTTGTTGGAATAACTCACCTTCAAAAGAAATAAAGTTATTCTTCAATACTATCTCCATCAGTTCCAGTAAAACGTTGGCGTTTACCCCCTCAATCAAACCACCTTCCATCATAGCTTCATAGAACATATCTAATCACTTGTTTCAAACGGTATTTAAACAAATGTGAAAATTCATATTTTCTTTGCACTTTCATACTCTCTTCCTACATTGCTAGCACAGCACTACAAAAAGGTCCATATTATGAATCTTATTTATACATTTTGTAAACAACCTACTGACCTCCCTTGCTACCTCTTTCTGCAACTCACCTGGTCATCCAGTTGTCTTACTCATACTCCATTGATATTGCTAAAGAACTGTCAGATTCATTGGTAAGGAGAGACAAAGCCATAAAGCCTGGATTGTGATACAGCTGGCTAAAGTTTGAGTAGTCACTGGGGTACTTGCCGGAGCTGACTGAGGAGGAAGTAGAGTGAAAGGGCTAAGCTACGTCACCTCTCTCAAGGGGAGGGGAGGAGCAAATGCCCAGGTCACACAAGTGCACTAATTTCCCAGTGGAGAACTGAACTGGAAAACAATATGCTCATTCTATGAAAAAGGGCTGTCTGCAGGCTTATGTCATCCATAGCAATGAGTAACAGTTCCACAATATGTCCACTATAGGAATATATGCTGGGCATGTGTGGAAAGTTACGTCCATAAAGAGAAAAACCCTTATCCTCAAGCAGAGAACACCACCACTCCTGGTTCTCTGCCTTTTACCCATAGGGAAAAGGCCATAGAGCTGTCACCCTGGAGAGGAATGAATGAGCCAAATGAGCATTCAAAGATAAGGATAAAATGTCCAAAGAAAAAAAAATTAACTACAGATCTTTCTCTCTCATCCAGCTAGATGTATGGTTAATGTCCCTTGTCCTCATTTCTCAATATCCTAAGTAATGCTGCTAGATATCACAACAAAGCTGTAAAAGCTATATGAAATTTCAATATCCCCCTCATTAGCTGGCATCACAAATGAATAGTACACATCTTCAAACTCCTTAGAATATAGCAGATCTTTTACTTTCAAAACACAAACAAATTAGATTACCTGCACATTCTAGTGCCATGTGAAATTTGCCAAAATGACTCAAGCAAACAGCTCCCATGGAAACCCAAGAAATTATTAGTAAAACGTTCTCCCAGTCTTATACTATGCTCTGCAATTTGCACCACTTCCATTAGTAACCCCAAGTTACACAGTATCCAAAACTACCTTCTCATTGCCTCTGCACGCAAGTATTATTCATCCATCTATTAATACTTTAATCTCTATTAGGGATAGATAAAACATTTCAAGGCTTTACTGGAAAAGCTCATCTAGACTGACAACTTGCTGTGAGGAAAAAGTTAGTTTGTATTTGCTTTAATGTATTTTGTACTGCTTCAGTGCCTTCTATTTTGCATTTCACGGTTTATTTTCTTTGCACTGTGTTTTACTTGTATTCTGCTTTTAAATTACATATTTAAACTAGTAAGGAGACCACAGCCGTGTCTCTTGTGGGTCACACAAAGATTTTTCACAGCCTACCACCCTGGTGCTGCTGCCTTTTGAAATTCAACTGTCTTTCTAGTTGCCTGCCCCTTATGTTAATTTGACAACACATCTCCTTCCCTCCTCTCTTTCATTGGCTACTGTGAGAAGATGCAAATTGAGAGTCTGATATGCAAAGCTATGGAACGCATTATCATGGACCTAATAAACAAGGATATAGGGAATCTCCAAACTCTGGATCCTACACAGTTTGGTTTTGTGAAGGGTAGATCATGCCTGCTTAAATTGGTTGACTTCTTTGAGTCGGTCACCAGAGCTGTGAATGAAGGCAAGGTGGTTCATACAACCCATCTTGATCTGGCCAAGGCCTTTGATACCATTCCCTACTCAGGAATCATAGAAAAACTCACTAAGCTAAGCATCAACACCTATATCACTAGGTGGGTTACAAATTGGCACACAGATAGAACCCACAGTGTGAAAGTATTTGACTCCAAGTCAGACTGTCAACCAGTGATAAGTGGAGTCCCACAGGGTTCAGTCCTGGGTCCTTTCCTGTCTGGTATCTACTTGTTTGAAGTCCAGGCCAACAAGAAGGGATTCTGGCTGACAAAGTTCACAGACGATTGCAAGTTGGGAGCTATTATCAACTCCCCAAGTGATGCTGACATCCTACAGAAAGGCTTCAATGAGACCAACGACTGGTGTCATAACCATGGCCTTAAGCTCACTGCCAAAAAAATGCATCGTCATTCCACTTGGGAAAAACCCGGTTCCCTTGAATTACCGCATCAATGGTAGTCCATTGAACACAGAAGGCATTATAGAAGATCTAGGAACACAGGTTGACAGCAACCTCTCTTTTGACAAGCACATTGCCACTGTAGTCAGAAAGTCCTTCTATGTGGCACATTCATTACTAAGGTTTTGCATCCAGGAAGAAAGAGGTTATTGTCTCCCTCTACTCTTCCCTCATTAGGCCAATCAGAGTACAATGCCCCATATACCTCACTAGACACCTGCAACAACTGGAGAGGCCAAAGTAACTCACAAAGAGGATCCTAGGCTTTAAGCACTTGTCCTATATGGACAGACTCAAAACTCAACTATTCTCTCTGTCTCATATCACCTACTTAGAGGTGATCTCTGCTTGAATTACAAAGCCATGTCTGACCCAGTTGTGTTAGAAATGCTACATCTAAAGAAATCCCAACCCCTCTGCACCACATGCTCCAGAGACCTCAACCTCATTACCACAATCAATGGAACATACTGGAGGGACAAGTTCATAACCCACAGACTGCCCATGCTATGGAATAGACTTCCCATACATGTCAAGCAAAGCACCTCACTGGCCCTCTTCAACAGAAATCTTGATGAGTGGATGGGAAATAGAAAACTCACCCCGTGGATCACTCCAGTGGCTCTACTCAACAGAGTCACTAGGAACGAAGGTTGGGTGGCACAATGCCAGGGTAATCCTATGGACTGGCTTGTAAAGGCTCCAGGGCCATTAGCCTAGTACACACCTATGAACCTATTATAATTTTGAGAAATAACTCCCCTTCAACTATTTAAATTTATTGGCCACCCCACTGTATTCCATAGTATCACAATACAAAGTGCCCACCCCCTTTCAATCTACCTTGCTCTTAAAATTAGTGGCTCGTCACTTAGTAGCTAAAGCTTAAGTTACCCCCTCTTTCACGTCTTACTGGTTTGTGCACACAGTAGTTCTTAGGATATTAACCCATTTTTCCACTTATTTTTAATATCTGCAACATCTACTCCAAGAATTACTGGAGAGCCCACATTTTGTCTCTCAGTAGATGTACCTCTTCTGTTTTGCTTCTGGTGAGAAAAGGAGCATAGAAACATTATTTCCTGAAGACTGCTGATCACCGAAAAGCCTAACAACTGCTTCACAGGTGCCAGCTTAGAATTTAGGCTTATATTTTGCATCTGGTTTGAGAAGGAGCAGAGATAATGTTGGGCAGTGAGTGTCTGTGCTTGACCTTCCTGATTGGTCTGGTTGCTATTCAAGGCATCTACCAGGAAAAGGCTACAAGATTACAGACCCTTGCATCATCTGGGATGAGACTGTGGATCACCAAACAGCCTGTGGCCTGCTTCTCATCTTGGAATTGGTGCTACTGGTTTGCTTCTAGTAAAAGAAGCAAAAAAGAGTATTGTATCTCAGCACAGTGAAGCTGTGGCGAGACCAGCACCAAAAGCAGCCAGCCAGTACCCATTTAAGCAATTTCCCTCTTTTAATCATTCTTGAAAAGCTAATGCTTTCTTTTCAGTAAGTACACCTTGATTTGCTGCCATCTAACTTACCTTCAGAAGATCTACCTAAAAACTTCATCCATAAATCATCAAGGTCTACTTATCAGTTTCCGCACAAGTGCTTGGCAGTGCCCTGTATAGATGCAGATACCTTGACTTGACATTTTTCCTGTAAAAGCACCATTGAAACTTCACCAATACACAGTTGCACACATGACAACTAGTTTGCAGTGAAAAGAACTGTTCCCGGAGTTGCAAACCAGACACTCCTGACATTACTTTACATTCTCACTCCAACTGTCTTGTTGTGTCTTTCGGCTTTTCCCGGTTAGGGGTCACCACAGCGGAACTCCGGTCCGCTAATGATTGGCAGTGGATTTTTACGTGCAGAGTTGCCAGCCCTGACGCACAACCTTCAACGAAGGTACGTCCATTCACGCATGTCTCCACACAGAAGACGCTCTAGCTGAGAATCGAACAGGACAAGGTCTTACTGTGAGGCGACAACGCTACCGCAGCACCATAATCAATAAAAAAAGGGTCCGTTGCCATGGATATGAACTTTCTCACCATGTCCGTTACCAACTTGGTGGAGAAGGGCATCCTGAGGCAATGAAGAAATTGCCTCATGTTTACTGACAACCAGTTAATTATCACACAAACTTATACAGTATGTAAGAGCTGTATTTACACAATGTCACTGGAGGCAAAGCTTACACATAAAAGCACTCCTGTAATCAATAAGGTCACTCATAGTGCACACTCTGCACTCCACACACACACAATTCAGAGCAGACAGAGCCACATATGCTTAGGCACGTAAATGTAGCCTTCCTAAACCCCAAAGACCTCCTAGATGAAGTACACACACAACAAATACCCTCACAGCAGCCCCAAATGCATGCTTTCAAAACACCCACATCAGCACATACAGCCACATCTCATGGAACCTCTACTTCTAAGCCCATAAGGCAAGCCACCACACACAGTCCAACATTTTGGTCACTGAAGACTCCGTTGTGCGATGTCCCACTCAACATGATGATTAAGGAGAAAATCATGGTAATTCCTTATCAGGTGCAAGGATCTGCCACATTACACATGCACCATTAGTCATAGTCCATGTCATTGCAAATAACCTCAGATGTACCTCCCTGGACTATATGAAGAGAGATATCATGGAGATCTTAGAATATGTGCCCCGGGCTGGCATGGGTCTAGCATTGATCAGTATTTCGCCTTCTCCAAGATGATGCTACAATACAAACAAAAGATGACGGACTAATAATTGGCTTAGTTTCTAGTGTAATTCTAAGGGGGTGCAATATTTGTCAGCATGGAAGGACATGGTCAACAGACCATACTGCTTCGCAAATCAAAACAAGAAAATCTAAAGGTTACTGGTCAGTGCTAGAAATCTAAAAAAAAAAAAAAAAAAAAAAAAAAAAAAAAAAAAAAAAAGGAACTCCACTCCCTAGAAACTCTCTTCACTCTACAGAATGCGGATGTCTGTGCAGTCACTGGGACATGGTAATGCCTTCCACAAATTTAGACCAGCTACTACATAGACAGGGACTAAAGGTGAAGATGTCTCTATTTACATAAAAAATAAATATACCTCAAGGCTGGTCAAAAGGGACAATGCACTTGAGCTTCTCCACTTTCAAATCATTGTATGCAAAATCCAATAATACTTCCCTGAAAGCTATAGGTGTCCTCTATGACCCAGGAATCCCATACTATGTATTTAAACATACTGGAAACACTCAACATCCAGTGCAATACCATATTCATGGGTGACTAGTTACCAAACTATTAACTGGAAAACATATACAGCACCAAATATATCAGGCACAGAGATTCCTAGATTTTCTAAACAGAAACTCCCTTGACCAGACTGTCAGTACACCAACCAGTGGTGCAACCATACTGGATCTGGTCCTCACTAATATGGGAGAGGGCTGCACACTCCCTAGTGTAATGTTTTCTCTGGGAAGCTCAAACCACAAAATGGTCTATTATGAAGTAAATGTAAAACCTGGAACTCCCAGATAAACCTTGAATATTCAGGAACTACTTCAAGGCAAACTTCCTGCTATTCAGTGATAACCTGGCAACATTTCAAGCCTCCATAAACCCTTAGAACACTGATGCCTACACAGAACTGTTCACAAAAACCCTAAATAAGGATGTTAATAGTTGGACAGAGGAAGCTGTACCCACCAGGAAGAAGTAGAGAACTAACTTAAAAAAGCCACCCTGGTGGAATCACAACATCAATAGGCTGTATAATAGAAGGAAGAAAATTATGGCAAATATTAGCACCCAGCAGGATAAAGGCTTTCACATCAAACTAAGCAAACAACTCAGAGGACAACTAAAAGTCTACCAAAGCCAAGTTTGAGTTAAATTTGGCTTCTCAGGCCAAGGACAACCAAAAATCTTTTAGCTATGTCTGCAACCTCAAAGGCAATACATAATTGTGTGCAGAGCTCATAGTTAACGGAGCCACCTATACTGAGCCAGAAGATAGAAAACCTACTGGAGGACAACTTCAGCTCCAACTTTATCCCTCTCTCCCCCTCAACTTTCCCTCAGGAAACACCATCAAATATACAACTCACCCTGCTATTACTAGGGAACAGATCCTTAATGCTCTTTCGAAGGCCAAGAACACTGCAACAATGGGCCCCGGACAGCATCCCAGGATACCTTCTAAACAGCATGAAACATGACCCATCAAGCCTTCTGGAATTGCACAGGTTTACCTCATGAATGGAGAATGGCAACAGTCATCCCTCGGCACAAAGGCAAGCCATCTACAGACCCCCAGAAACTACAAGCCCATAAGTCTCACTAGTCCTATATGCAAAGCCATGGAAAGAATCAATAATGACATAGGAAACCTCAAGACATTGGACCCAACCTAATATGGTTTCATCAATGGCAGGTCATGCCCTAGTCATCCTGGTGGAATTCTTTGGGAAGGTCACCAAAGCAAAATGGTTCACACTGTCTACCTTTACTTGGCCATGGCATTTGACACAATACCCCACTCTGACATCATTGACAAACTCAAGAGGTTAAGTACAAACCCTTCTGTCACATGGCAGATAGCCAAATGGCTTACAGACAGAAGAAGTTAAAATTGAGGAGTCCACTTCTACTAAGAGGCCCATCACAAGTGGAGACCCTCAGGGATCATTCCTGAGACCATTCCATTATCTGAAGTCAAGGACAATGTTAGTGGCCTCTGGCTGACTAAAGCTGCAGATGTTTGCAAATTAGGAGCGGTCAGTGAATCCCCCACTGACACAAATATTCTTCAGGAAGGGCTGACACAAACTGGTTTCAGATCCATGGACTAAACCTAAATGCCAAGAAATACATAATAGTATCCTTCAGGAAGTCATCCATCCCTGGTAGCTATCATATTGACAACACACTCCTAAGAGTTGACCCAGCAGTCGGGGAATTGGGGACACACACACAGACAGTAATCTATCATCATGTGTCTACAGTAGTGAGGAATTCATTCTATGTTGTGAAACTTATAAACAAAAGTATGGCATCTAGGTCCATGGAAGTCATTGTTCCTCTGTATTTGGCACTCAGACCTATCATTGAGTAAAATCCCCCTTGGTATGTACCTAACTAGGCATTATCCAACAACTGGAACTCCACAGAGGTTCCTCACTAAAAGAATACAAGGGGTAAGTAACATGTCCAATGCAGACTGCCTCAAGGCCCTATCCTTGTATTCAGTCTCCTACAAGCTGTTGAGGGAATATCAATGCCTAACATACAAAGCATGTCAGACCCCACTCTGATGGACCTCCTACATAGCCGCAAAACAAACAGGACCAGCATTACCCCTTCTAAAAACCTTGCCTGTGATAGAAATAGGACCTGCTGGAGAGAAAGATATGTATCCCAGAGATCACCCCCTTATCTGGAACAGGCTCCCCATCCACGTGAAGTGGAGTTCCTCACTGATCAAATTCAAGTGTAACTTGGAAAATAGTATGGGAAACAAGAAATTCATCCCTGGTTTGGCATCTATGTCTCTTAATGGACACAGGCAGCTTGTAAATGGTTCATCTCCCATGCCCTGCTTGTAAATGTTTAATCTCCCAAGCCCCTGCTTACACTTATCAAGGATACCACAACCTATCACAGACTTGGGATGTCTATGCATAAAATGGCCTTTGTGGTTGTTAGCTTAGTAAACCCTACTTTGAAATACCATCTCAAAATCTCTACTGGGTAGGCGGATCTCATAAAAACTAGACATACATAACACTATACAGCATAAGACTTTACTACTACCTGTTCTTAAAAAATACTAGAGTCAAGTCAAAAACTGACTTGCAGTTTTCTTCTTTAGATGTTTTTGTCTAACAATCATTAAAAAATTGTTCCATGGCTGTGTTACCATCACGCTAAACTGTCTTTCTTTTACCTTCTTTACAGTTGTTCCTGTTTAAAATACAATAGGCAGGATTCACGAAGGCTTGCACGGAGTCTAAGAGTAGTGTAAGACTCCATGCAGCCTTCGCGATCCAGGAACAGCCCAAAGTCCATGTAAGAGACCAGCTAAAACGTCTCTTACACGGAGTGGGCGTGGATAAGCTAATCACCTCACTTGCAGCCGAATAGCATGCAAATGAGGTAGATTAGCGATCCAGGAAGCCCAAAGCAGCCCGTGTAAGAGCCGTTTTAGCTGCAGAAATGTACTCAGTTGACAACGGAGTACGTTTCTGCAAAAACCCCAATGGAGCCATGTCAGCTCCAAATAAAGGGTGCATATGTGTCAGGCAGCATGTCAATGGCCAAATATGTGGCCATTGGCAAGGTAACCCAATGCAAAAGTAATAAAAATATAATTTTTTTTTTGGCGATCGCAGATGTTTAAACCCAGCGCAGCCCCACGCAAACGGGCTGCGCTGTATAAAACATAAAAATGAAGGTTATAAACCCACAAATGTGGGTTTTATGCAATACATAGATTTACAATGCAGGGACCAGCAGACCAAAAACAACATGACCACCGTGTAGTGGTTGCTAAGGGGGGAAGCTGAGTCTAAGAAATGTAACTAAGCATTAGTAGGCAATCTGATGCAAATGACTGTTAGGATACTGAATTCCACTGTCACATAGCAAATGAGCACATTCTGAGTAGTGTAAGAGTTACATAAGGGGGAGGAACAGAGTAGGAGATAGGTGACATCACAGGGAGGAATGGCAGAAAGAAATGCAGTTCATTGGAGGTCAGAGTTACATGACAGATGTCAGACACATATCATGGAAAGAGGAGTGCTACAACATAAGCATGGGAAAGTCAAGAAATGGAAGGTGTACACACTTGCCTACACCAAAGTTTCTTGCTGGGCGTGCATGCGCACGTGTGCGCGCCATGAAACGCGAGTAAGACAGTGTGCGCGCGTGTAAGACAGACTGAGCATGTGGGAGCGTGTTGCTAGATGTTTAACACTGTTTGCGCGGGTGTGCGCGCGTGTAGGGCAGACTTAGCATGTAGAAGCCTGTTGGCAGACCTGTAACACTGTTTGAGCTGGTGTGCGCGCGTTTTAACCCGAATAAGCAGATTCTGAACTGTGTAAGCATGTGTGCGCATGTGTAAGCCACTGTGAGCGTGTTTCTGCTGGTATACACGCTGCTCCCCCCTGAGGAAACAGAAAGGAAAAAGGAAGCAACAGAATTAGTAGGAAGCTAGCAGGGAATACTGCTGGAGCGAGCAGGTGAAAACAATTAGAAGCAGGCAATTACACAGGCAGAATAGTAGCTCAGCCCAACACTTAACACTCTGCAAACAGCAGTGCAAGATGTTTCTCTCAAGAGACACTGCAAGACAGGAGTAAGCTATTAGAAGTGAAAACTGAAAAAGCTGAACTCAGAGCAGAAATGTTAGGGGCTGCCATAGCTGTCATAATGAGACATGGGTGACTTGCTGAGGGTGGTGACAATGCAGATGGTGCCAGACAGCCCACAGTGAGGAGACGGAGAAGAGTGTACAGGCCCAGGGTCACCTACCATGGGTTACATGAGCTGGAGATACAGCGCTATAGAGTGGACAGAGACCTCCTGCAGCAAATAGTGGAGCTGTGCAGGCCACGCCTCACACACAGAACCAACAGAGGGGAACCCATCCCAGTGGAAACCAAGGTATGTGTTGGCCTAAGAATACTAGCAACAGGTACCTTCCAGAGACCAACTGGTGATAAGATGGGGATATCCCAGGCATCAGCCTCCAGGGTACTGCACCAGTTCCTGGATGCCATGTCAGCACATGTCGGTGATTATGTATATTTCCCCAATGCCCGTGAGGTATTGGCCAGCAATATGAGTCTCTTCCAGCAAATAGCGGAATACCCTGAGGTAGTGGGTGCAATAGACTGCACGCACATACGCATCAAAGCACCAGCCGGTGAGCGGGGTAGGGCCTACATTAACCGCAATGGCTTCCCCTCCATCAACTGCCAGGTCGTGTGTGATGCCCAGGGCATAATAATGAATGTGTGTGCTGGCTGCCCTGGGAGCTACCATGATTCCCACATCTGGCATTTGACGCAGCTGTACCAGACCTTTGCCAATGGGGACATCCCACACGGACACCTAGTGGGGGATGCAGGTTATGCACTGGAGCCGTGGCTGATGACACCCATCAGAAACGCACACACACCTGAACAGGAACGCCATAATGAGGCACACGCATAAACACGTAATGTAATAGAGCGTGTGTTTGGGCTGCTCAAGTCACGGTTCCGGTGTCTGGACACATCTGGTGGAGCCTTGCAGTACACACCAACTACATGTACCCAAATTGTCATGGTATGTGCTATGCTACATAATATGATCTTGCGAAAACAGCTGCAGCAGGACCAGCATAGGGCTGGGCCAAACAGCCCCCACCATTGCCAAGGCCATCACAGGCAGAGCGTGACTCGGAGGAGGAACAACCTGAGCCTGCCCCAGTAGGTCAAGGAGGTGTGCCCAGTATGCCCTGGCCTTGGCAAAGAGGCAACGATAGCACATACACTGGCTCAGTAGGAACCCTGGGAATGATACCCCCTCTGACTCACTCAAATAATAACAGGGATGCCTAAAATGACATGACCTGCTCACAAACATGTACAGGGAGTGTAATATGTGCATCCGACAGAGGCAGCCCTGCAGCACCACCTGAGGCATGAATGCCATGTGTTAAGTAATGTAACACCATGTACTACATGCACACCTGAGGACCGTGACTAACATCCTACCCTCACCAAGCATCATGCCACAATATGACAATGAGATGATCAAGTGCAATAACTGGCTGAAGTATCGCAGTTAGTCAAAGGGGATCCAATGTGTGCCAGCCTGGGATGACATGCTAAGCATGACATGATGCTCCACCTGCTAGGACTGGCGTGCACCTATCAGTGCAGGCCGTATGAATACTGGCAAAGGATGTTGTTACCCACAGCGTGTCCTGAATAGGTAAGGCTCAAAACACAAACCTACCTCCATAGTATCAGAAGGGATAAGAACCTAGATGTAATGCTACCCAATGCCAGAAGTCTAAACAGCAAGATGCATGCAGTCTAAACTTACCCAGTATGGAGAATGTTGATATCTGTACTGTAACAGAAAACTGGGTCAAGGCTCACAACAGCACCCTAACACTACCAGGTTACACCTCATACTGTGCTGTACAGCCTCAAAACATGGAACAAGCTACAAAAGGAGGGTGACTAGCAATAATTGTCAAGGATAACCACACCCCCATGTTGGTACCACAACAAGAAGCAGCATGGACTAGCCATGGTCAAGTAACAGTGGCTAAAACTGCCCCCCAGTTTAAAGCCTGCTACAGACTACCGTCCCAACACCAGGAATTGCACCTGGCCTATGTTGGAATACATGAATATATCAAGTCCTCCAAACCACATTATATTGGGTGACTGAAAATACCCAGACATAGACTAGGAGCATTATACTAGCTCCAACACTGTAGGACAAAAGTTCATAGAATCCATAAATCGAAATGCCCAGGAACAACGTACCACTCCCACAAGAGGGGTAAGCATACTGGATGTGATAATCAGCAACATGGGTACTGGATGGCAAGACGAGAAGTGTATTGCTCACTGGTAAAACCAGACCATAGCATAATCACACTGGATATATAAATCCTGACCACAGTCCCTGGCCAGAAAACCACAGTGAAAAACATGTGTAAAGCAATATTTGCACTCCTCCAAACTGATGTGGAATCCATTAAAGGTCCTGTGCAGGTGCAAAATATGGGCCACACCTCAGAACCTGTAATACAGCCATTCCATGAACACTGCCAGGAATGCTTGGATTATGCAATCCTAAATTAAAACCAAGACACAATGCCATACACGCAGGCGTCTGGCATGGTGGACACCAGCCATAACCAAACCATGCAAGAGAATGAGGAAGCTACTACTTGATAGAGCAAACATAAAAAAAGAAGTAATCACTGATCAGTAGTATGGCAATAAAATATGTCCATACATACAATCCACTAAGGCCAGCCACAACAAGTTGAATCTGTGAATCTTGAGGCAATGTTACACCTGCCCCAAGTACACAGACAACCCCAACTCCCAACAAGAAATACAAATATATGTGAGAGATGCAACCATCTATCCAAACTGGAGGCTGAGCTCCCTCAACTCAGTACTCCCAAAACTAGTCAGGAGGGGAAGGTAACCACACACACCACAAACCCAGTCCCACATAGACCTATCACAACTGCAAACCAAAGACATAAACACAGAAAAACATCCCCGGAGGCCAATTACAAACACACCACACCAACAGAGGCCTCCAAAGCAGACACCCAATCAAACAACCTCCAAACATAGCACATGCAACACATAGTACACAAAGCTGGTGTGCCAAACAGTCACAGGCCAGAAGGAGAAACAACATGCCTGATACAGTTGTAACAGGTGACTCCATAGTGAGACACGCTGCTGTCCCACACACCAGACTGAACAAGGGAAAGGGTACAGTAAGCTGCCTGTAGGCTGCTACAATACGCCACATAACACAAGTATGCAGGTCACCCCAAAGCAAGTAGAAATATGATGCAGTCATAGTCCATGCTGGTGTGAATGACCTGAGATGTACCTCCCCGGAGTACATGAAAAGAGACATAGATGAGCTCTCCGATTATGTAGTCCAGGCTGGTATGACACTGACCGTTTGCAGCATCCTACCCTCACCAAGAATGATGCCACAGTACAAACATGGAATGATCAGTTATAACAAGTGGCACAATTACTGGTGTCATTCCAAGGGGATCCAATGTCTGTCTGCTTGGGATGTCATGCTTGACAAGCCACGCAGCTGTTCCAGGGATGGCTTGCACCTGTTACCCCTGGGCGTCTGGATATTGGATAAGGCTTTTGCCACCTCCATAGAGCCTTTCGTAGGCAAGGCTGAAAAGACTAACCCACCACCCTACAAAACATAAGTAGAAAGAAACATAAAGGTAATGCTGACCCATGCCAGATGTGTAAACCCCAATATGCATGCTCCCGAGGCCATCCCCAGTATGGAGAATATCGATGTCTGTGCAGTGACAGAAACCTGCTGCAAGCCTCCTGACAGCACACCAGCACTACCAGGTTATACCACATATCATGCGTCATGGCCCCAAAACCTGGAACAAAACATAAAAGGAGGGCGAGTATCCATATTCAGCACAGACACCCATACGTCCAGGTAACTGACAATGCACAAGGCATTGGAGTCCACCCATGTGCAACTAACCGTAGGCAAGACTGCTGTACAGTCTGTAGCATGCTACAGACCACACTCCCTCACACAGGAACCCCACCCAGCCGTCCTGAACACTGGACAGTATGAATGTCCCACCAAATACCAAACAAGGTACTCACAAAATTACCACATAGGTGGTAAACCATTATGTATGGAAGGAGTAATCAGGGACCTAGGGACACAAGTGGACAGTAACCTGTTATGTGACACTCACATTGCCAATGTGGCTAGGAAGACTGTCTATATTGGACACCGTATCATGAAAGGATTCACATCTACATCAACAGAGGTCATTGTGCCCCTATACTGTTCTCTTATCACACCCATAACCTAGTACAATGCCTCATTTGGGATGTACCTTACCTGACACCTGCAGCAGTTAGAAAGACCTCAAAGGTACCTCACCAAGAGGATAAAGGGTCTCAAATATATGTCATATGCTGCCTGGCTGTAGACACCCCAGCTGAATGCAGTCACATACTGCATTGCATGCCTGTTGTACAAGGCCATGTCCAACACAGAAGTAATGGACATGCTCCACCCCAGAAAACTCAAAGCCATCGGAGCTGTGAGAGTGAGAGATGTCAACCTCAACACATAATGAAATAGGATGTGCTGGAGGGACAGATACATAACCCAGAGGCTCCCCACACCCTGGAACAGAATCACACTCCATGTTAGGCAGAGCCCCTCACTGACACTCTTCAACAGGAATCTTGCCAAGTGGATGGATGATCGTAGAGTTACACTGGGGGTCTTCACTGTGTCATGTCCAGAAAGAGGCACAGAAAAGCAAATCATAAATGGCCATAATATTCACATAGCAAGGGGTGGCGAAAGCCACACACACTCTGGCTAGGCTTACAAATGCCCTAGGGTGGATAGCCTAGTATGAACCTATGAACCTATGAAGATACAAATTGTACAGGACACGAAGGATAATCCCAAGGCTTCCACAACTGATGTTAGGAACCGTGTTGGGAATTCACAGATATGCTCTGAATCACCAAATATTACAAACAACATACCAAACACACACACATATTGCCAACATACATCCTGACAGGTGCAGTGCAAACCCCCAGAATGCAAAATATCTATCCCAGCAGACTGCTGGCCCCCTGACATTGCAGATGCTGAGGTAACAGCCAGCATCTACAAAGCAAAACACACAGCAGCAATGGAATGAGATGGTGCCCTGGGCCGAGTCCAACATACACTCCAAGAAGAATGGAATGCCAAATCACACTACTGCTCAATGTCAGCCTTACCACAGGATATGTACCCAAAGAGCAGTGTACAACAACAGTGGTTCTTCTCAACAAGGGTGTTGCCTGAAGGGATACTGAAAACTACCACCCCAGAATCCTGAGAAGCTCGGTCTGCTCAGCTATGGAAAGGATCAGCATGTACCGCAGACAAAGATATTGGGGACCTACTGACACAGGACCCTACCCAGTGTGGCTTTCTTAAGTGCAGATCCTGCCCCTAAACATGTTTGACTCATTTGAAACAGTCATTAAGGTCACTGATGAGGGCAATGTGGTCCACACAGCGTAGCTGGACCTTGCAAAGGCTTCTATACAATACCCTACGTGTTCATTATAGATATGCTCACCAGCTTAAATATAAACCCCTATGTCAGTAGAGGGGTTGCAAACCAGACCAAGGACAGAACTGACATGGTCAGACATGCTGCAGCCATGTCAGACTACAAACCAGATATAACTGGCATCCCACAAGGCTTGGTCCTGGGACCTCCCTCGTTTGGTATATATGTCCCATAGGTACAGGCCAACATGGAAGGACTGTGTCTGAACATGTTTGCAGAGGACTACAAACTGCTCACCATATGTGACCCTCCAGCTGACACAAGCATCCCACAAAAGGGCCACATAGAAACAGACAACTGGTGCCATAGCCATGTCAGCAAGCTAATTGCAGAAAAGTGTATAGTCAACCCCCATGGATATACAGTAAGTGCCCACCAATTACCACATAGGTGTTAACCCATTACGTACTTAACATGTAATGAGAGACCTGGGGACACAAGGTGATAGATATCCTGCATTGGACAAACATGTGGCTGTAGTGTTTACAGAAACATACCATATACCCACCTTATCATGAAGGTTGTCAGATTTAGATAAGGGGAGGTCATTGTGGCTCTGCAGTCATCCTTCATCACTGTTACAATCGACTACAATAGCCCCTGTGGGATGTATCTCAGCAGACACCTCCATCAACTGTAAAGTCCCCAACAGTACCTCACCAGGAGTATCAAAGAGCTTGCACAGATGCCATGTGTTGCCTGATTAAACAAACTGCAGCTACACACACTGCCATACTGCCCACCCAGAGGCAAGCTGTGCCTGATGTATAAAGCCATGTCCAAGCTGGTATCAATAAACATGCTGCACCTTGTACAATCTGAATGGCAGTGAGCTATGCACATAAGAGACCTGAACCCCAGCACTGACATACATAGGACAAGCTGTGCTGCATGATCCATAACACAGAAGCCACCCCCACTCATGAGTAAACTCCCAGTACAGGCTATCCATAGAGTCACTCATCGATTCTCCTCAAGAGGAATCTTGATGAGTGGATGGGAGATGGTAGGTTTACCCTGGGTAGCACTGTTATGTCACAGGTAGACAGAGGCACAGTATACTAACCATGACATATGTCATGGCAAACTCCACTTACAGTGTGTGTCGAAGGACAAACACACTCTCCGACTAGCATTAGAAATGGCCTAGGGCACATCGCTAGTGTTTGCAAATGTACACCTATGTTGTGGAATACACTACCAATGTTGGACAAGCCTGGTTTAAGTAGTTCATATCTGAACATAACGCAACATGGTCAGATGTGCACAACTGGCCCCTAACCAGGCTGTTGTGCTCACTATGGAAATGTAAAGCAGTGATAGGACTAAAGCCCAGGATACTGTCCACCACAGTCAAAGTACTGAACCAGTACACTATACGGTACTACAGTGTTAGGTCATTATGAAAGGATGTTGAAAACTGTATGCAAAGTATCCCATGCAAACCCTGCAGGCACAGTATAATCCCTGTTGTGTTCACACAGAAAGCAGTCGGACAGTAACTACACAACATGACACACAACACACAACCATAAACAGGAGATATTTGTTGAAGTTCACACTCATCCACAAATATGGTGGGCTGCAGAGTTCAACATATGGAAAGCTCACACTGGGCATGCTCACACACTTTGATAAATGAGACATATGTCAGACAACATGCCATGGGAAGGCTGAACTGGCCATGCTCACACACTTAGGCCAAATCTCAGTTTAGCAGTTGGCCACACATATCTGTTATTTGTACGTGTTATTCCAGGAACCAACCACATTACAGCAATCTGCCCAGTGCACACAGTTAAATGACTACAGAGACATAAGTGATATAGTGGATCCCTCCCATATGCAAACATCTTCCACAGATACACAAGTTGTTCATACAAACAGGGAATGCCATGGCAATAAAGACCTGCAAACAGTCTATCAGCAACAAATAATGTGCATTTGACAACTAAACATATGGGTGTAGAGGTCAACACTAGGCTGTTTGCCCTAGGGAATGACAGCTTAGCCAGAGTGTGCTTGGCGTCTGCCTCCCCACAGGATGCACATTCCCCTTTCTAAACACTGATGATGTTAGCACCCTATAAGTACAGCAGGAGAAGGGAAACCTCCCAGTAATGCAAATAGCGCGCTCTGCTAATGCGTCCATCTCGAGTGTCATAACATAGTTAGGTAGGGGTTTGAATCCTGCAAATGCTCAGTGTGTGTATGGGTGTGTGTGTGAGTGGGGTTGGTGTGTGTGCAAGTCTGTGTGAAGGAAATGTCCCTTTTGGCAACTGGAAAAACACACTACAGGATGCACATTCCCCTTTCTAAACACTGATGATGTCAACACCCTATAAGTACAGCAGGAGAAGGGAAACCTCCCAGTAATGCGAATAGCGCGCTCTGCTAATGCGTCCGTCTCAAGTGTCATAACATAGTTGGGTAGGGGTTTGAATCCTGCAAATGCTGTGTGGGTGTGTGTGAGTGGGGTTGGTGTGTGTGCAAGTCTGTGTGAAGGAAATGTCCCTTTTGGCAACTGGGAAAACACACTACAGGATGCACATTCCCCTTTCTAAACACTGATGATGTCAGCACCCTATAAGTACAGCAGGAGAAGGAAAACCTCCCAGTAATGCGAATAGCACGCTCTGCTAATGCGTCCATCTTGAGTGTCATAATATAGTTAGGTAGGGGTTTGAATCCTGCAATTGGCAAGTGTGTGTGTTTGGATGAGGGGGGTTAGTGTGTGTGCAATTTTGTGTGAGGGAAATGTCCCTTTTGGCAACTAGGAGAACACACTACAGGATGCACATTCCCCTTTCTAAACACTGATGATGTCAGCACCCTACAAGTACAGCAGGAGAAGGTATGTGGCATGCCCAATGACTGAGTCATATGTGTCCATGCCTCTGACTGACCTGTATGCTTGTGTTATGTGGTGGACCATAGTGCCCCACGGGCATATCACTGTGACCTTCACCTTGTCCAGCCTGGTGAGCGTGACCTCACTGTACCGGACAATAAAGGTAGCTAACACAACTGTGGCAGGTGTGTTGTCTAGCCGTACAGGCTGTGACTGTTTGGCACACAGGATTTGTGTGCTGCGTGTTATGCGCAATGTGTTCAGGCATAACGTATGCCTGTCTGCCAGCTGCAGAGGTGTGTGCCGCTCAGGCAGGATGCTATTCTTAGGCCTCACGAATGGACCAGTGTGTTCACGTGCTTGTATTGCTGTCAGTGTAGGTCTACATCAGACTGACATTGTAGTCACTGTAGTATTTCATGCCACCTGACAGGTTATGCCAGTACTGAGTTCAGAGTGCTTAGTCCCCAGTTTGGCTATGTGGTTCCATCTCATACATGTGTTGTACGTCCATGTGTAGGGGAGAGGGTTGACTGTGTACATGTGGCAGCTGTGACATTGCCACGACCCACATATTCCACAAATGTACCATAGAGGTGACTGACAACTGACCTTTGCACATGCTACCATAGTATTGTGATTGCCATGGTGATTAACAGCACATAGGGCCAATGGGGAACAAGGTACATAGGTTCATACTAGGCTATCTGCCCTAGGGCATTTAAGAACCTAGCCAGAATGTGTTTGGCTGTCACCATCCATTGTAAATATATCTTGCCATGCCCTTTTCCGAGGTTAGTATACTGTGCCTCTGTCTAACAGTGACATAGAAGTGATACCCGGGGTAAACCTACAATGTCCCATCCACTCATCAAGATTCCTCTTGAAGAGAGTCAATGAGGGACTCTGCCTAACCTGGACTGGGATTTTATTCCAGAGTGAAGTCAGCCTCTGGGTTATGAATCTGTCCCTCCAGCATGTCCTATTTATTTCAGTGCTGAGGTTCAGGTCTCTCAAGCGTGTAGCCCGATGGGATTTGGATATTCTCAGGTGTAGCATGCCCATTAATTCCGGGTTTGACATGGCATTATACATTAGGCACAGATCGCCTCTGAACAGGCGGTATGCCACTGAGTAGAGCTGGGGTTTCTTTAACCGGTCAGCATATGGCATCTGTTTGAGCCCTTTGATCCTCTTGGTGAGGTACTTTTGGGGTCTTTCCAGTTGCTGCAGGTGTCTGGTAAGGTACATCCCCAACAGGGGGATTGTACTCAATTATGGGCCTGATGAGGGATGAGTAAAGAGATACGATGACCTCCCCTGATCTAGATGTGAATCCCTTCATGATGGGGTGGGCTATATAAAATGTCTTTCTAACCACTTTGGCCACGTGGTTGTCAAATGAGAGATTGCTATCAACTTGGGTCCCCAGGTCCCTAATTACTTCTTCTGTACGTAATGGATTACCACCTATGTAGTACTTTGTGGGCACTTGGTTTTTGCCAAAGGGGATGACTATACACTTTTTTGCATTCAGCTGGAGGCCTTGGCTCTGGCACAAGTTGTCTGTTTCGATGAGGCCCTTTTGGAGGATGCTTGTGTCGGCTGGAGAGTCAATTATGGCGGCCAGTTTGCAGTCATCTGCATATTTGGTCAGCCACAGTCCTTCCGTGTTGGCCTGTACCTCCGATAAATATATACCAAACAAGAGAGGTCCCAGGACTGAGCCTTGTGGGACACCACTTGTAACTGGTTTGGAGTCTGGCATGGCTCCAGCAATTCTAACCATGTGGGTTCTGTCCTTGAGCCAGTGTGCAATCCATCTAGTCACATAGGGGCTTATATTTAAGCTAGTGAGCTTCTCTAGAATGCCTGAGTGGGGTATTGTATCGAAGGCTTTTGCGAGGTCCAGATAGGCTGTGTGGACCACCTTCCCCTCGTCAATGGCCTTGGTGACTGTTTCAAAGAAATCAACCAGGTTTGAGAGGCAGGATCTGCCCTTAAAGCCAAACTGTGTATGAACCAGTGTCTGTAGGTCCCCAATATCTTTATGTGGTCCATGATGATCCTTTCCATAGCTCTGCAGACCGAGCTAGTGTGGCTTATGGGGCGATAGTGTCCAGGATCCGTTGAGGCACCACCTTTCTGTAGAGGGACCACTGTTGCTGTACGCCACTCTTTGGCCACATATCCTGTAGTAAGACTGGGATTGAACAGTAGTTTTATGTTTGGTTGTAGCACTTCTTGGAGTTCATGTAGGACACAACCCGGGACACTGTCTGGTCCCATTGATGCAGTGTGTATTGCTTTGGAGAGGGCGGCTCTTACCTGAACATCTGAGATGTCAGGGGGGCAAGCACTCTGCTGGGATACATATTTGCCCTTTCGGTGTGGAGGGGGGGAGAAGTTTGCACTGAACCTGTCAGCTAGAATGTTGGCAATGTCTGTGGGTTTGGTGTTTCTACTTTCATTTTGGACTACCTCTGAGCATATCTGGGAATTACCACCCAGCTTCCTAACATAACTAAAGAAAGCCTTGTGATTATCCTTAGTGTCCTGTGCAATTTCTCTCGAAGCTGGCCTTAGACAATCTTATGAGTGCCTGTAGTTATTTGCTAATACTGATCAGTGATGCCTTCCCTTTTTGGTATTTTGATGCATCATTTAGTAGCTTCCTCCTTCTATTGTGTAGTTTGTTTATGGCTGGGGTCCACCAGACAGGACGTCTGCCTTTGGAGGATTGGGTCTTGGTTTTATTCGGGATCACATGATCCATGCATTCCTGAAGGTGTCCATAGAATGCGTTTATAGAGGAATCTGCGGTCTGGTCTGTAGTTTCCACAGGCCCGGGGGCTTTGAAGGTTTCCACCTCAGTTTTGAGGAGTGTGAATTTGCTTTAGAGAAGTTGTTCACTGTGGTGTTCTGGGCAGGGGGTGGGTCGGGATGTGAATATCCAGTGAGATTAGTTTATGGTCTGATCTTACCAGTGAGGGATACACTTCTGGTCTGGAGCATAGAGTCCCCATGTTGGTGATGATCAGGTCCAGTATGTTTCCCCTTCTTGTGGGAGTGGTAACAAGTTGTTCCATAGCATTTGAGCTCATATATTCTAGGAATCTTTGGCCTAGAGTGTTGGAGCAAGAGTCATGCTCCCAGTCTATGTTTGGGTAGTTGACTTCGCCCAATATAATGGTGTTTGGAGAGACCTTCATATTTACACTGTTCACAGGACGGCCGAGTGCAGTTCTTGGGTTTGGGAGGGTGGTCTGTAGCAGGCTATAACCTGGAAGGCAGTTTCACCCATTGTTAGTTGCACATGGATAGTCTCTGATGCTTGGTGCTTTGCCACCAACTTGGAGGTGTGGGTATCTTTGATGAATATCAATACTCCCCCTCCATTTGTGTTTTGTTCCAAGTTTTGGGGCTGAAAAGCATGGTATGGGGTATAACCTGGTAGTGTTGGGGTGCTCTCAGTAGCCCTGAACCAGGCATCTGTTACTGCACAGATATCAATGTTCTCCATGCTAAGGAGAGTTTCAGGTGCATGCATCTTGAGGTGTAGACTTCTGGTGTTGGGTAGCATTACTCTTAGTTTCTTATCCCTTGTGATATCTATGAAGGTGGGCTTGTCATTTGAGCCTTGCCTAACATAGGCACTATGGGGGTAGCAAGAGCCTTTGCCAATATCTGAAAGCCCAGGGGTGACAGGTGCAAGCAGTCCCTAGCGAAGCAGGTGGTTCAACAGAAGATGAATATGTGAGGGTGTAGTGCCTGTGATTAGTTAGCAGTAGCATATATGACTGCTCACGTGCACAAATGCCAGGTAAGTCATATGTAATGTGTCACAGGCAACGTACACGTGAACAGGACAAACAGTGACATTCTGTCAAGTGAGACATGGACATACATATAGTAAGCTATGCAGATGTCACTAGGAGTCCACAGAAGCTCTGTAACTATGCATTGCAGGTGGGATCAGTATTCCAGGGTAATTGCAAGCAAACATGCATGCAAACAAAGCTACAGTAAGCAGGGCTGCATGTAGTCCATTGTACAACAAACAAGCTGTGCCACTTCCAGTAGGTAGCACTGGAAATATGCAGGCACTATGCACATGTACATGGAAATACACAGGTCAGATGGCTAGGGTCCAGTCTCAGCGCACACAAGTGTACAGACCATGTACTGTCAGGATGCACAATAACTGGATGGAAACCCATGTGCTCATACCTGCAGTAATATACATGTCAAATAACAGACACTGAGCCTTCACTCAGTGGTTCCATACTTAGTAGGATGTATGCTACCTGGCCTGCCACCACAGTATCCCTGACATGTATGGGGACTCTCCCTTCCTGTGATAGTTAGTTTTGTGTGTTGGGGCTGTCTAGCATGGTATGAGATGTGAGCTTGCAGTGCTAGGGTGCTCCTGTGTGTCCTGTACCAGTCGTGTAGTACTGCACACATATCAACATCCTCTTGCAGAGTCCAGTGTGGGCAACATGCCACTTGCAGTTTACATGTCCATCATTGCGTATTAATACATTCATTACCTTATCCCCTGTGCTACCTATGTATGTAGCCTTCTGTTGACATCCTTACCACCAGCATGCCAACATGTGCAGATGATACACTATGGTACTTACCATGGGTGTAGACAACAGTACATGACAATCACACCCTTACTGCATCAGGCATGCTGTGATATACCCACAATTATTTCAGCACACAGTACTGTTAACAACATGATACTATTACTACACATCTATGTAGTCACCCTGTGCATCAGCAACATGTTAACCTGTACCTGCACTGATGTTAAAGATTGCAGGAGGTGGCACAGTTTCATCATATGCACAGGGTGTGAACTTGGTATGCCTGAGTCAGCCACCGATACCACCGATTGACATGTATGTGTATGTGTGTTGGTGAGGGACAGCAGTACAAGGTGGGGCAATGTTGATGCAGTGTATGCGGTAGCCCTAGGTGTTGTCAATCCGCATGTGTGTATGGATGCACACAGTTCCACCTCATGGCTGCCATATACTGGTGTTTGTGGACAGCCACAGACTGTACCTGCCAGGTCATACAGATCAGTGTCTCTGGCCACGGACTCGGTACCTGTGCCTTGCAGGGGTGCTACGGACCGTATCCGGTACCAACCCAGACTGGGTACTGTCATCAGAAGCAGGTGTTAGTTGACTGGACACAGATCCCTGTCGGGCCTGGCCAGAGCCGCGTGCAAGTGGACTCCTGGGGCGGTCTGATGACAGCACAGACCCAGCATTGCTGGGGCTGCTGCTGGCACTATGGGGGTGGCCGCTTGTCCGTGACTGCCAGCTGCTGCTGTTGCTGGCATACACCCACGTCGACGCCTCAACCATCCACCATCGCCCTGGCTCATGGACATGTAGTTGTGGAACCGGTCTAATACGTCCCCACAAAGTCTGTCTATGACATCGGTGAAATTACGGATGGCAGCCGCAATGTCACGCATACTGTCAGTCATGGCTGTGCGACATGCTGTCAGCTCCCTCAGACCCTGTCTGGTGTACCATTCCATACATGACTGTGCCTGCATGACAGCCCGATGTAAGACCTCTGTGGGCACGTCTGACAGGGGCAGTACGCCCACGGATGCTCCCACGAGAACCTCTGGACATCTGTCTGTGTGGTACCATCTCTGGTCCATGCCCATGGCTGCTGTGTGGGGAGGCATGTGCCACAGATACCACATTACCCTGGTCAATGCCCACTGTATGCTGTCCATCACCTAGGGACATTGGTGACAAAGGGTGTATTGGCAGGATAACTGTGCGCATTGATGGGGTTGACAGCTGTGCACTGTCAATCAGCTGACCAATGATGGACCCTGGCATACCTTCCTGTGCCATTACACAGATGTCATCATTATCAGTACCCATGGCACCTGATTCAGGTTCCCTGCTGCATGACACCAGAGCAGCACCAGAACCTGTGGGAGGGAAACAGGAAACACAGTTTACAATGTCTACACATTACCAGTGATGCACACATCCACACATGCACACATGCGCACATGCACAGGTGCACAGGTGCACACATGCGCATGTGCACACATGCACAGGTGCACACATGCGCGTGTGCACACATGCACAGGTGCACATATACACATGCACACAGTTGCACACAATTGTACACTACTCAGTATGCTTGATATCAACACACAGACACTGACACACCTACATGCATACAAAGAGCACTACTAAGTGAGCCTAATATTACTATTACTATCAAGACTATTACAGGTATTGTTAATACACACTCACCAGCATGGATAGGCTGCATTGCTGTTACACCGGAGGGACCTGCAGACGTGAAGAAACTAATGTCAGTGGGCACAACTGTGCCATTGTTACTGAGTATGATACAGGTCAGTAGTACAACAGTCGCCTTTCACAGGTCAGCTGCTAATATTGAGGATATCACACTTGCACATTAAATACTATGATGACAGCTACAAACCAAGGACACACCTCACACATGCATTAACTACCAGTGTACACAACAGTCAACTATACATATGGCATATTACCTGCACGCTCATAGTCTTGCTGCTGCGTGGCTCCAGCCTCCATCATAATGCATGTCTGCTGCTGTTGTTGTTGCTGGCGGACTGGAGCCACTACACTCATGAGTAGCCCCTCCAGTCTGGTGAGTGGGGGATGTGTAGCCACCCCACCACCTGTGGCGACCTGTTGCCTGTGGATATCCGACGCACGCTGACGGACATTTCTGATTAAATCACTGCAGTGATGTCGTACCTGCTCATATGTCCTATTATGCGTGCCTATGTCATTTACCCGACGGACCAGGTCTTGCCACAGTGCAGCCCTCTCCTGCTGATTCTGGCTGGTGAGGGAAAAGAGTATTGCATAATCCCGCACCAGGCTCTGGTGTATCTCCTCATCCTCAGCTGCGGAGTAAGCAGGATTTCGCAGGTGAGCCATGTACCTGAAAAAGAAAATAACCTGATATCAGCAATATATGTCAGCAGAATTTGGCACACATACTACACATGCTGCTCGACTGTTATGGTACAACATATCTCACATATATAGCATATGTCTGTCTATTGGTGGATACACATGTAAATGGCCAGGTATCAGTGCTCAGCCAGCAACTGTGCAACAGTACCTGGCACACTCCATACGACATACTACCAAACCCCAGCAGTCAGAACACTGATTCAGGTCCAGAGCACCTCCTCACTCTGGGGGTTTGTATCTAGGTACTGTATGGCCTACATCATCAACTACTGTGAGCTGACCACACACTAATTGCCCTGGATATACATATCCCACCTCCACCACCAGCACAAACGACTATAGTGAATAACATTGCAGATGCAAAGTTTACACTTTGTAACAGTGACATGGTATCCTTTCAGCCCACTGGGCCAGTGGAAGACACAACCCACAATGCTGACCCCTACACAAATGCTTTCTACGGACATCTCCGAGAATGCATGGATCATGCAATCCCATATATGACCAAGACACTCTCCACAAAGGGACAGCATCCTGTCTGGTGGACCCCAGCCATAGACAGATTGTATTACAAAAGGTGGAAGCTACTGCAAGACAGAACATAATTCCATAAAGGGAAGGCATGTCTGAGCAGCACTAGTAAGGATCTATTTTCTATCATACAAACATCCATGGGCAACTTTGAGAGGGAAATCAAGAGGGACACTACAGATAACCAGAAGGCCTTCTTCAGTTATGTTAGCAACCTGGTCAGAATCCCTCCTCTATGCTCATAGTTAGTACACAACAACAAATATTTCACTGAAACCACAGATATTGACAACATTGTGGCAGACAGGTTCAGTGCAGGTGTCACCCCCTCCCTTTCCCCCAAAATAAGACATAGTTATCCCAGCTGATTGTAACCTCGTTCCATCACAGATGTCCAGGCGAGAGCCGCCGTCAGGAAAGCAGAATACACAACATGACTGGGACCTGATGGTATCCCCGGTTGCATGCTACATGAACTCTGACAGGAGCTAAACACACATACAAAAGTGCTATGTAACACTAGCCTGACTACAGGATATGTACCTGTACACTGGCGCACAGCAGCAGTGGTTCCACTTCACGAAGGAGACACCTCAACATACCAATACAATACAACACAATACAATGCATTACAATACAATACTATACAATATGCTATTGCCCCTGGGACTACAGCAGCATACTGTTCTGCTACCCTGACCATTGTGACACATGTGGTGTGATGGTACCTGCTGCTGTCACACAGTTACACAGGGTGACTCATATGGCATATTACCTATCTGACTAACATTCAGCAGGGATGTGTGTGACATGTACTCATGGGGAGTCTTGCTTCTTAAGACTGTGTGGTTTATTGCAGGGTATGTCTTATCTGTGGTTAGGAACCTTTACCTCCACATGTGCTCTCTATTGCAGAGGCATGGACGACACACAGCAGTCATTTAGGTTGTGGATGGTGTGAGGTGTTACTATGGTTGTTGGACATCTGTCATGGGTGTGACTTACGTATGTAAATCCAGGAGTGGTAACCTCTATGTGGGTAGTGTGTGTGTACTCTGTGGTGTTGTCAGTCACTGTGCATTGGTAATGTGTTTGAGTGCATTGTCACAGTGTTGTACATGTCACTGTGTCCTTCTCCATATCTGTAGCTGTCATGTGAGGTACATACCATGGCATCCATTATGTGGTGTGGAGGGGTACACTGACCTACATGTCCATAGCTGACACACCATGTCTGCTGACACATACCATGTGCAGGTATTCCAGGAACAGTGTGCCACTGTGAATATCATTGGGGGGACTATTGTACACATTTATGACCCTGTTCACCCCTGACACATGCAGTGGTGGGCAGCCAATCACATATCTGGTGGTTACTGGTGTAGGTGATTTGAAATGGGGTATGGTACTCCAGTTTTGACACTGGTGTTCACTCCATGCCTTTGTCACCAGGCACCTGTTGCAATACATCTGTACACATGTGCCTCACTCAGAATATATATACATCTCTCTCTCTCTCTCTCTCTATATATATATATATGTATATAGATATATCTATATGTATATAGATATATCTATATGTATATATATATATATATATATATATATATATATATATATATGTATACATATACACATATATATATATTGATGTACATATATTGCTATAGATATAGAGGGGGTGAGAGTGACAGAGGGGGTGGGACAGGGGGTGTTGAGGTCGTCATATACAGTCATACCTGCAGATAGTCAGATCAGGCTATGTATATGTATCTACATATATCTATATCTGCATGTGTGTATTACATATATATGTTTGTACATATTCTATCTACATCTGTCTATGTATTCCTACATCTCTCTCTATGTATGTATACATATATGCATATCATATATATATATATATATATATATATATATATATATATATATACACACATACATGCATACATATTTTGACATACATACGTACCCAAATGATAGACAGGTATATCAACATGTTTGTCTACCATACTGTATACACACACTAACATACTGCTAAACATACATAACTGTGAAACCTACTTTGTACATTGCACTACAACCTACAGTCAACCTACATTGATATGTGCACATAGATGCTCTCACATACAAATGTATGTACAGCCTTCACTGATAGTTGCTTTATGTCCCCTGCCCTTTGCACATCTTCATATACATATGGATACAGACCAATGACACATATGGAGGGTTCACAGTATGTAGACCTTTATAGTATTACTTTACATTACCTGTGTTTGTCACAGCTGCTTGTGTTGCCGTCTGGTTTTGTGTCCTGCTGCTCCACTTGCCAGCTGTCAGCTTTCAGGTGGCTGTTGCTGAACAGTTTTGTTTGTGTCTGTTTAATTTCGATTTTCTCTGTCTCTGTCTCTCTCTCTCTCTCACGTCCTCCTCAGGGTGCAATGAAAGTATTGCATGTGTGGACTGGGAGTACAGCATACTTTTGTAGGTATCTGCATATGTCCATGTGATGGCCTCTGCACCAATTGTTAGCCAGCATTTGCTAATTGCATGCAGCCAGTTGTGTACTGATTTCAGTTCTCACTGTGATTTCAGAACAGTGCTATAAAAAGGTATGTGAGATAGGCGTAGCTCTTTCAGATTTTAAGGGCAGGGACCATGCTGGTATGCTGTGGACAATGTTCTGTGAGTGTAAAGGTTGGTATCTCTCTCATATTTCCAGCTGTGTTGTAGATTAACATTCCTCCATTCATTTCTCCAGTTTCCTGTACTAACTGTGTCTGTACACTGACACCTACGACTACTACTACTGTTAATGTGTGTGTGTGTGTGTGTGTGTGTGTGTGTGTGTGTGTGTGTGTGTGTGTGTGTGTGCTTTCCTTGCACTTTGTTGCTAAGGCTTCAATATTTGCCCTTTACAGTCACTACTTGTATGCCTGCTAGGTGTCCTGACTGTAGTGTGCTGCTGTGGCTTTCCTATTTTCCATGTAAATTCACACCTTGGAATGCTTGCTATATCTGCTAGGGTGTTACAGCATGCAGTGTGGCCTTGACATCTATTAGGGTATTTCAGTATGCTGCTGAGCAGGCCCCAGAAACTCTCAGGTGCATCTGTTATCTGCCTCATGGAATGGTACATATCAGTGGGGTACACCCATTAAATTGCCTGATATGCTGCAGTTGTGACTGTGGGTTAGCATGAGCATATGTATTACTACACTTTTTTCTGCCATGCAAGTGGTGCATACTTTCAGGACTCCATAGTTACCATTGCATGTGTTGTTACACCTTTCTGCCTACTGTTTGTACATTTCACATGAAGTCTGTGGGGCATCCCTGTAACTCATTCACTGCTGCTATGTCTAGGCTCTTAACTATTCAAATATGGTGGTGTCAGACCTCTCATGTATACAAATATTTGCAGGTTGCCCTCATTTCTGCCTCATATTTTGGTCAATATCTCATGCACAGCTTTTTCTGGCAAATCACTCTGGGCTCAAGTCAGAATATAGTGACAAACATTCAAGTCTCAGACTTCATACCCTTCCAAACATCCCACAAAATGCAGAACCTGTTACTCTCTGAACTGTCTGAGTTTGTTGTAACATTATTTGTAATGTGTCCCTGGTTTTGGCCCTTTGCTCCACATATTTTATTACTTGGTCCGGATGTGTTCCTGTAAGAGGTTGTGGGGTATGGGCAGTGATTATCCTGCTGTGAGTATGTGTGTGGCTTGCAAGGTGCTACAGTGACATTATTACCCACTAGCTACCAACTAGCATGGCTGTTTCTGTTCACACACTACTATTATGGAAATCCACTAGTTTTGACAGTAATTCTAAATGACATGCTTTGTGTACTACACATCCTATATTCCCTTTACATTCATTCCTACCATTACATGATATATTTATTTTGGCACAATGTTCTTGTATAACAGTCATGCAGACTACTGTTTCCAAGGTCCTGGGTTCGGGACTGACAGTGGGATTTTATTTTTTATACTTTTGAACTGACTACAGAACATGTCAATCAGAGTGACTAAGGCACTTTTAAGCAGTTGTAACCAGGTTAGCGCTGGTTTGCGCGGAGCTCACGCATGCACACTGGCGTTTAGCTCTGCGCACACCCGCTTACAACTGCTTAAACGTGCTTACTCGTGCGAACACCCACGCTATTTTCTTTGAAAGAAATGAAAATGGGGAGACAGGGAAGTAGTGAAAAAGGGGTCACAAAGGATAAGACAGTAGGGAAACAAGCTTGGGTTTTGCAGGAGGGATGTAGGTAAGGCCCATAGCTGCCCATTTCTTCATCAGCAACAGCTGTCCATATGTTTGTAATTTGGTGTGACATTTGATACCTTCTACCCCTGAGAGAGGTGTAAGGACAACAATAATACTTGTTGTACAGCCAATTGTAATTGATAGTTTCCATGTCTGGTAGACATATGTGTGGAATGGGCAGCTATGTATGGGGCGTAATTTTTTTGTGGGTACAGAGTGCCCTTTTTTTTTTTCAGGTGAGAGTGGTATGTCAGGTGAAGGAAGTCGGTATAGCTGGGGAGGTAGGTTGGGTAGTTCAACAGACAAGACAAACAAGACGCATACAGGGAAGGTGTATGACACGTGTGGGGGGGTTACACAATTGATGGGGACGGAGGTTTGGATATCCAGAGCCCATGAGTCCACAGATGGCAACAGTGGAACTGATATCCCCACCCATGGGCAGTTGCCACTGTTCCTTCACTGCCCAGGACGGGGCTGTGTAGGCCGGGCAACAGGCATGCCCGTAAGTTGTGCCACCTGTGCCTCAAGCTGGCGTAGGGGCCCAAGAACAGAGTCCTGGATCTCCCTATGCACCACAGTCTGGACGCTACGGAGGGTGAGTAATGGTTCTCCTCCGGCCATGCTTGCAGAGGGGGGACAGGCCCCATCCCCTGCAGCGCTTCCACCCGCAGGTGGCACAGGGCCACCGGAGGAGGGTCCAGACTGGGCACTAGTGCCAGGTGCACTAGCCAGCTGAGGTGAGAGAGGTGGGTCCGCTGGAACCCGCCTTCCCTGTCGTTCTATGTTTTGCATTATGTCATGACAGTTTGGGTTAGTAACATACAATAGCATTCGCAATTAGTTGTAACAGCATGCATTAGTATTCCCATTAACCAAACACCCAGATATTTACACCATTGAACAGCGAGCATAACACATGCATAATTTGAACAGCAGTACACAGTCCAACAACATGCAGGGTTGATTGATGGCAACAGGCCATCAGGTTTGGATGTATGAACAGGGCAGATGCATCAACGGACATGCAAATATTTATGACCCATCAGGACAAATGTCCAGGGGTGTTAATTGTGATTGCACATACCAATTTCATGTGGAATGGATTATATGTGGTTATAGGGTGGGGTGAAGAAAATATTATTAACACCTTCGAATACCAATACATATGCTGTACATTTCTAATAGCTACAGATATATACACACTACTGTTCTAACTACAGTTTCCTATATGATAACTACTTCACTTTGGTGATAGGACTGTTACTGCTACATCAATATACATTTTATTGTTATTCATACACGTTCATATCTGGCTTTGTTCAGCTACATCATCCTGCTACATTTGCTTTATATAGCTATAGACAACTGTGGATGTTTGATATTTCAGACAATCATACTATCTGCATATTGCAGACTGAGAGCAACATATCCAGATTTTGGGATACACATTCCAGCTGCAGCAACACTTTGGACACATTTTGCAGTTTGGTTCTACTTGTCACATTAATTTCATTCTGTACTGACTGCAGTATACTTTATACAGGGGTTATTACTACTTTATTGGTGTATTCATAACTCTTTCTCACACCCTCTCACTTGTTTTCATTTTACTATTCAGGATGGTACTTACTTCTAGGCTTTATTGACATGTTTTACCTGTAGTTATTACAATCCTTTCCAGCAGTCTAACTTCTGTCATGTTTCAGTATTTCAACAGGGATATATTTCACACATGTGATTTGCTCATCTTCTGCAGCTGTACTTTTCAGCCCGCTGCAGGTTGTGCACTATTATATTACAGGTGGGGCATCTTTATTTCAGACTTTATTTCAGACATTTTCATTTTTCTGTTTGGATTTCAGACTGCAACACACTTTTGTAATCAAGCAATACTTGCAAACACTTTTACACCGTTACTTGCGCATTTTATTACTTAGTGACTACACTGCACTCTTTTGCTAACTGTCATACTTTTATATTTCTTTACAGTTACTGGGAGTGGATTACTGACCTGCCTGGTGGCGCAACCGCATCAGCCTATCGCCATAGGCTCTGCGGTTAACACCTGCAGCTGTAATATAAATGAAGTAATATTGGAATACACATCTCCATAATATCAGCTAATTTAATTTCTTACATACATAATTAAATGTAACTTACTCAGTAGTGGGGCGTTGGGCATTTGCCGGGCCTCCTGTATCCAAAGGTTCAATTGGTCCTGCTTGCGTCTCTTCAGGTCCGCATGGTGGTGACGGACCTGCTCACCAGTCCTTGGAATCCCTGTGGCACTGGTAAGATCATGAGCCAACCGGTCCCACGCCTCAGCCCTATATGCCCCCCACAGCACCTGGCCCTGCATGAGTTGGGCCTCATGATTGTGGTCTAGGAGCCAGACCATGTATCTGGACTCCTCAACGCCCCACCTCTGTGCTCAAAAGCAACTACCCTCACCTACATCTGACATTCTGGCTGCAAGTCAGTTCTACAATCGTTTATGCTGTGTATTCCCGCCTATGGGGCTTATATATGCCGTTTTTCCCGCACTTATTTGTGATTGGCCATTTTGGAATTGTATCCACTTCACAAAACCTGCTTTGTCATGCTCCACTTTCTATTCATTCCTATATATTTGCTATTACTGCATTTCTGAGTACAGCTGTCGTAGCTTAGTGGTTCAGTACCTTGACTATGGTGCATGGTATCCTGGGTTCGAACCTGGCCACTGCTTTTTATATTTTATGACTGTCTAGACAGGCTAGGGGGTGTGTCTGTGTAAAGGCAGTTTTGTTACAGCTTGCTCAACGTTGCCCGTCGGTTAGCTTGTTAGCACGGTGCGCAGCTCCGCGCAAACGGGGTGCGCTGGCTTATGCCTCATTTGGCTGTCAGCACGCATATTACGCTCAGCTCAGCTAGGGTCACACAGTTTCAGCATGTGAAACCACTGCTCAGCTACGGGCACTCATTTTGCACCTGTTAAACCACTGCTCATCTATGGGCAGATGCACTCACCTTGTTAAACTGTAGCTCAGCTACAGGCACATCTGGCATTTTTTATTGTTTTGTTACCTCACATTTCTTCAAAATAAATGGACTATTTCATTACATTTTACATAAAATGTGATTTTATATGTGTACATGTTTGTCAGGGACTTGTTTCGTGCTTATTTTGCTAAAAATAAAAATTGGTGTTGTGGGGGCTCGAACCATGAATGCCTGCTCTTCAGCTGACGTCTCTACCGCTACGCTATTGCTTCTTGGCTTACTTTGCATATTTAGTTCTTATATGCTTTCCCACTGACTGCTAACTGTAGCTGCTCTATGGGCACGTCCGCGCAAACGAGCGCACTCACGGGCAAACATCTTTACAATTTAAAAAAAAATATATAACATGTTCATTTATATATTTTATGTTCATAGTCTGTGGGGGCATGTGTTGTGTTGTGTTTATTCACATTTCCATGGACTCTGTCGTGGGTGTTTACTTTGGGCACTTTTACTCTTCTGGGGGCATGTCCACTTGCAGGGCTCGGCCTACGGACACGCCCCCTACTGTCTTACACAGACCGTGTTAGCCTTAGGTGTGATTCAGCATGCTCTCATGAATATGCAGAGCATGCTGACATCACTCCATTTAACTGCATCCTCCGTGTAAGAGTTATAACTCTTACACGGAGGCTTCGTGAATCCTGCCCAATATCTTCCTTTCATAATTTAACTCATTCTGTACCTTTATAAAGCCCTATGTCTTCAAGAAGAGTTTCATACCTGAATGTGCCATCTGTCAAAATTACACTCAATCTCCTGTAATTAAAAAAATAAATCCCAGTCTGTCTCAGTGTAAAAGCACATGGAGTATCACACAAGTCCACCATTCTTCTTGGAAAGGCTGTCCATACCCATTCTAATCATACATCTCAACCTCTTGGTGCAAAAAATGTTGATAAAATCTAAAATAATGGGGGGGGGGGGAGACAAAGGTCCAAAAATAGAAACAGATTTTAAATATTACTCTTTTAAACTTAGAAAGTTACTAGAATAACAGGATTGATGTTGGAATGCATTATCTAAAAATATATACATTAAGAATGAAACTCAAATTTATGCCATTACTTAGTTATTTCAATCCTCGGTAATTTGCAGAAAAACACAAACTTTATGAGGAACAAACCAAAAATGTTAGCCAAAAATATATATGGTCTGAAGAAGCAGAGTATCCGCGAAACCACTCATCAATTTTATTATTTTATAAATTTTATTAAAGCTGCTCAGCCTTTCCAGTTTTATTATTTTGTATTTTTTTATTAAAGCTGCTCAGCCTTTGTGGATGTCTTATTTTCTGATTACTATCGGAGGTATGTTAGTTTGGGCATAGATATCTGCCTCTATCAGAGACATGGGGGTGAATTTCCGATTTTCCATCCATTTGCTAAGGTTACACTTAAATAGTGTAAGGGATGGACTCTGCTTCACATGGATGGGAAGCCTGCTCCAGAGCATGAGAATTCTCCAAGACACATTCTGTTTTGCCAAGAAGTCCTATTTTTGTTGCAAGCAAAATTTAAATCCTTGGACCTAGTGGTTCTGATGCTGTTGGTCTTGCAGATATACAAAACATCCATATGCACTGGATCTGAGGATGTCTTGTACCCTAGGCATAGATTGCCTTTCAGTAACCTGTAGGAGGCAAGGTATAGTGATAATGTTTTAAGGTGAGTCATATAGGGCAATGTGTTTATACTCTGGATTTTTCTGGCAAGTAACCTTTGCTGGCATTCCAAGTGTTGCATATCTCTGGACAGGCACATGCCAAAGGGGGAATTATACTCAATGCTGTGTCTGATAAGAGCTGAATAAAGTTGCACTAGGAATTCCTTGGACCTGGATGCCAAGCACTTATAAGTTGGACAACACAGAATAACTTTCTTACTACCTTCACAACATGTTGGTTAAAGGCCAGATTGCTGTCCACTTATGTTACCAGATCCCCAATTACCGGGTCATCTCTTAGGGGTGTCTTATCAATGGAGTGGTTAGCATAGGTGGCGATTTTCCCAAAAGGCACTAGAATGCATTTCTAGGCATGGAGTTTTAATCCATGACTTTGGCACCAGTCATGCGTCTGTGTTAAACCCTCTTGTAGGACATTTGCGAAGTAGGGGGAAAATCTATGACCACTCCCAACTCGCAGTCATCTACAAACCTGGTCAATCAGCCAAATGATCTTTTCATTAGCCTTTACCTCTAAGTAGATGCAAATAGGAGTGCTCCCAGCGTGGAGCCCTGAAGGACCCCACTGGTAACTGGTCTCTTAATGAAAAAGGGCTCACCAATCCTGACTTCCTGGGTCCTGTCTATAAAGCCAGATAGGAATCCAACAAGTTATGTAAGGGTTTATGCTCAGTTTGTCAACTATACCAAAGTAGAGTAGAGTACTGTATTGAACACCTTATCCAGGTCAAGGTATGTGCCATGCACTGTTTTACCTTCATCCACTGCCTTGATGGCCATCTGAAAGAAGTCCACCAGGTTTAGTAGGCCTGGCCTTCCACTGAAAAAAAAAAACAAAGTGGGTTGGGTTGATTGTTTGAAGGCTGCCTGTGTCTTTGTTGATCATTTCCATGAATTGTTCCATGGCTTTACATATTAAAGTAGTCAAGCAAATAGGTCTGCAGTTTCCGGGGTCAGTTGATGGACCTCCCCCATAAAGCAGGGTGACTGTTGCAGTCCTCCATTCTCATGGCACAGACTGTTTTGAGGCTACAAGTTAATAGTGACTCAAGCAGTACTGGTATGTCACGTTTCAAGGAGGCATCCCAGGATATTGTCAGTTTTTTTTGGCTTTAGCGAGTGGCTCCAGGTCCTGCTCCTTGCTAATATTTGGGAGGGTTATGCTAACAGGTATTTTGGGGGGGCAGGGAGTAGGGGTGAAGTTTCAGCTGAATTTATCAGTCAGCAGAAACACTATGTCGCTCTGCTCAGTGAAGGTGGGACCACTGAACACATTGCTGTGTGATTCCTTTGAGGTTACAGGTATAACTTTAGAAGGCCTTGTGGTTGTCTTTGGCCTCTACAGCTACCTACAGCTACCTACCTTATTCAGCTTCATTAGTTCCCTTACTCACCTGCTTAGTTTAATTAGAGAGCTCTTTTTATGGGAGTTGCTCTTCCTGATTTTAGCCATGAATTTTTTTCCTTTTGTTATATAGCCTATTAAGATTAGGATTCCAACAGTGTGGTTAGTTTTTAGAGTTTATTTTGGGCTTACTTCTAGTAGGTACAGCAGCCTCCATACAGTCATGTGGTTGTACAGGACCTCTGAACAATTCCACTCATAGGTTGTTATAAACCCGGAGTTAGGAGGAGCACAATTTTTGAAAATGTTTGCTGAATAGGATGCAGTTTGCTTTGAAATAGTTTTGTTTCAGGGTTTGCTTGGATTACAGAGTTGATTTTTATTTTGAAAGAAACCATTTTGTGGTCCAACCTCACCAGTTAGGACACGACACGAGGGGTGTGCAACACCCTCCCCTACAGGCAAGTACCAGGTCCTGTATATTTTAACCTCTGGTGGGTGTGTGCACATTCTGGTCAAGGGTTTTTGTGTCCATAATGTCCGGGAATCATTATGCCTGCAAATTTGAGGCAGTGTATATGTTTCCTAGTCTATAGAGCAATAGTTAAAGTCTCCCATAAATAACATTTTTGGTTTAATGACAAGTGTCTCCAGTAGGTCTAGGTATGAACTATGGGATTCTTGGGACATACAGGATGGCCTATAGATTGCTAGGAAATGGTATGCAGCTTTATCTATGGGGATATGCACATGGATAAACTCCAGGGCAACATCCTGTTTAACCAACATATAGGTATACTTGTTTCCAAAGTAGAGACCACTCCACCTTTTATTCCCTTCTGTACAACTGATGGTCTAATGTGTGGAAGGCACTGAAGCTTTGCACTGCTGGAGTACTTTCTGCAGATTTTAACTATCTCTCAGTAATGGCACAGATGTTTATATTCACTAAAATAAGGACAGCTTCTAGGGTGTGGAGTTTCTTGTTTACACTCCTAGCATTGAGGAGTAACACCTTTAAGTTTCTTTGGGTTTTACTTGCTATGTTGGCAGGTTTGTCAATTTGGCATTGCCTAAAAAAGGTTCTAAAGGCTGGATAAAGTTTTATCCAATATTTGAAAGCCTAGGGAGGATAGGCACAGATTAACCATGACCTCCCATGCTGACAAATATTGAATCCTGGAAAGACACCAGAATGTAAGCCAATTAATGAAATCAATCATCTTTTATTCATACAGTAGAATCACTCTTGGTGAAGGTCAATAATGTCTCTCCTCATGGGGATAAGTCTCAGTTCATTAACACCCACACGGACTTCGATGGAATCATACTGGTAATATGTGGTGTGACGACTTGAGTGCAGGTGTAACTTGGCGGAACCTGGTTCCAGATATGTTCTCCTTGTTCAGCCTGGTGAGTGGGTTATCTGTGTGGCACACAATGGAATCCCCTATGACAAGAGTCCTAAATAATGTGTTTGCTTGCCTTATGGGCTTTGCTCTTGGGGCTCCACTGGGTGCATGTATGTGTGTGTGTGTGCTTGGTGTTATTTTTGGTAAGTGCTTTAGATATTACTGAGGATAGGTATTCCCGTTTATAAACTTAGGTAGTCTTTGAGGTTTGGGAATACTGCTTTTAGTGCCTCAGCATAAACTGGTGTGTGTGTGTGTGTGTGTGTGTGTGTGTGTGTGTGTGTGTGTGTGTGTGTGTGTGTGTGTGTGTGTGTGTGTTGGGCACTATGGTTGGTGGATGTAGTTTGTGTGTTCTTGACAGCCTTATAAAATTGCACTGTGTATTACACTATTCTGCATTGCATACCACTGCATTATACTCTTTGTTGCACATTTTATAACGCTAAGTTACATGGCACTGCATAATGTCACTGGTTACAATTTATTATTCTAACTCACAGGACACTGCATCATGCTATTCATAGTATGCATCATTATACTTGTTACATGGCACTGCATCATACTCTTTGTTGTACATTTATTATACTAAGTTACATGGCACTGCTGCATGCTTTTCTTATGTTTAATTATTCTAAGTTACAGAACATTGCATTGTGCTATTTGAAGTATACTTCATTATACTAAGTTACATGGCACTGCATCATGCTGTTTTAGTTATGTTTTATCATACTAACTTGGTGGTGCTGCAGTAGTGTTGTCGCCTCACAGTGAGACGCTGTCCGGTTCGATTCTCAGCTAGAGTGTCTTCTGCGTTGAGATATGCGTGAATGGGCGTACCTTCGTTGAAGGTTGTGCATCAGGCCTGGCAAGCCGGTATGTAAAAATCAACTGCCAATCATTAGCGGACCGGACTTCCACTGTGGCGACCCCTAACCGGGAAAAGCCGAAAGACCCAAACAAACATGGTGCTGCATCAAGTTACATTTTATCGCTCTAAGTTAACATGGCAACATATTATGCTGTTTGTTGTTACGTTTTATTATTCCAAGTTACAACAAATACGATATAGTGCCATCCATGCTTTATTTTCTGTTAATACCAACTGCTTTTGTCATGATTTACATATTACTCATCTGTACTATACAATGAATTTGCTTCATTCATTGTATAGTACAGTTGAGTAATATGTAAATCATGACAAAATCAGTTGGTATTAACAGAAAATAAAGCATGGATGGCATTATACTGCGGTGGTGGTGCTGCGGAAGCGTTGTCGCCTCATAGCAAGACGTTGTCCCGTTCAATTCTCAGCTAGAGCGTCTTCTGTGTGGAGGCATACGTGAATGGGGCGTGCCTTCGTTGTAGGTTGTGCGTCAGGGCTGGTAACCCAGAGCATAAAAATCTACTACCAATCATTAGCGGACCGGAGTTCTGCTGTGGCGACCCCTAACTGGGAAAAGCCGAAAGACACAAACAAACTATACAATGAATTTGCTTACCGCAAATGCTAATATAAATCCCTCTACTCACTTATGTACTGCATCATTTTCCATCGTTACTTTCTATACAAATGTTGCATTTCTGCATTATATTTTATTAAAGTGTGTGTCTAAAAAATTGACGCAGCAACCCAGCAATAAATAAGGCGTTTGACATTAGGTATAGAAAGCCAACTCAAGCAATCACTCACATTAAAGCAATTTCACACCTTGGGTTAAAATCAAAAAGTTGGGTTTGTAAGTAACTTAGTCTTACCAAAAGCAGTAAACAACCCACTTTCTCAAGATCAACATTCAAATCCATCCATCAAAATTGCCATTATCAAGCTTAACATTCAAATCCAATCATCCAAACACCTATATCAAATACCATACACGTAATTTGGTACCTGCTATAATGAATCAGGCTTGTAAGAAGCCACTATCCCACCATGCAACAGGGACTAGGCAATCATGAACAGGACACAGTCTATAAACACATGTACATATACACATACATACACATAAAGACATACCATTGTACAGTAAATGTACCGACCTGAATGTACCTTATTGCAAAAAAAAAAATGACGATGTACTCAAGAGACATCAGAAAAGAAGAAATCACAATACTCAACTAGTAGGTAAACAGAACCACAATATTTTTTCTTCTCACAACAATGCATTCTTTCTCCCTATAAAATTACTCCAGGGAAGCAAACATCATGAATATAAAATTAAATCACATTTGACACATGAAACCAATTGGAGATGTATCACACAGGCAAGATATTAGCAGAAAGCTGTCCATTATACATGTGTGTATATATGGTATCGACATCTCTGAAGTACAGGCTAACACAGAAGCTCTTTGGCTAACAAAGTTCGCAGATGACTGCAAACTGACC